>NW_027663750.1:0-38137 GCF_964034855.1 Anser brachyrhynchus | reverse complement strand
GGGGGGGCTCCTCGGTCAGCCGCCAGCGCCCCCCCCCCTCGCCGTCCTCCCCCCGCCGCTTCGCCCCCCCCTCCCCCACGTCCTAAATTTCAAGGGGGGGGGGTCAGGTGGGGGACCCCCAAATTTGGGGGGGGGGGGGGGGAGCCCGATCCATGACCACCCCCCCCCCAAAAAAAATAATCCGAGAACCACAAAAAAAACACAAGAAGTTGCCCCAAAATTTCACCCCCCCCAAAAAAATTTGAGCCCCCCAAAAGTGGAGGAAAGCCCCAACCCCCCCCCCAAAAAAATTAAAATTCCCCCCCCAAAAAATTAAAATCCCCCCCAAAAGATTAAAATATTCCCCCCAAAAATTAAAATTCCCAATTTTTCTAAAATTCCCCCCAATTTTCCCAAAATTCCTCCCAAAATTTTAAACCCCCCAAAATCTTAAATCCTCCCCAAAACTTTAAAATCCCCCCAAAATTTTAAAATCCTCCTCCACAATTTTAAAATTCCCTCCAAAATTTTTAAAATTCCCCTCTAATTTTTTAAAAATCTCATTCTAAAATTTTAAAATTCACCAATATTTTAAAATCACCAAAATTTTAAAATCCTCCCCCAAAATTTTAAAATCCCCCCAAAATTTTAAAATTCCCCTCCAATTTTTTTAAAACCTCCCTCTAAAGTCTTAAATTCCCCAATATTTTAAAATCACCTCCAAAAATTTAAAAACCCTCCAAATTTAAAATCTCCCAGAAAAATTTAACCCCCCGCCCGCCAAAATTGTAAAGCCCCCCCCCAAAATTGGGGATTCTCAAAAACCTGAAAAAATCCCAAATTTCCCCAAATTTCCCCAGTTTCCTCCATTTTTCCCCAAATTTCTCGAATTTTCACCCAAACTTAAAATTTACCCCAAATTTACCCCCCGAGGAACCCCCCCCAGAGTTAAAAGACCCCCTTAAAACCTAAAAGCTCCCCCCAGAACCCAAAAGACCCCCCCAAACAAACTGAAACCCCCCAAATATTTAAAATCTTCCCCAAAATTCAAAATCACCCCCAAAATTTTTAGATTCCCCCCCCAAATTTTAAAATCCCTCCCCAAATTTTAAAATCCTCTCCCAAAATTTTAACTCCTCCCCCCAAAAAGTTTAAAAATCTCCCCCCAAAATTTGGGGACCCTCAAAAACCTGAAAAACTCCCCAATTTTTCCCCCCAAATTCCCAAATTTTCCCCAAAACCGAAGAAATTCCCCAAAATTTACCCCCATGAAGACCCAAGGAGCCCCCCCAGATTTAAAAGACCCCCCCCCCCAAATTTCGAAACCCCCTCCCAAATTTAAATCCCCCCCAAATTTTGGGGAGCCCCAAAACCCTAAAATCTTCCCCCCGAAAATTTAGCCCCCCCCCCAAAACCCCCCAGAAATTTAAGACCCCCCCCCCCCAAAAATTTCGGACCCCCCCAAAAATTTTAGGACCCTTCCACCTCCCCCAAACCCTGCCCCCCCCAAAGGGAAAACCCCAAATTTGGGGGGAAAAACCCCAAAATTTTGTTGGGGGTCCCCCAAATTTTAGGGGGGGCCCAAAAATTATTGCCCCCCCAAAAAAAAAACACCCAGAGCCCCCCCAAATCCCCCCCCAAACCACCGGGACGCCCCCAAATCCCTCAGAATCGCCCCCAAAACTCTGAGAATTCCCCCCAAAACCTCGTGCCCCCCCCCAAAAATATTTAGGGTCCCCCCCCAATTATTTAGGACCCCCCCGAATTTTTTGGGACCCCCCCCCCAAAAATTTGGGGCCCCCCCCCACCTTGGCGCTGCGCCCCTCCCGCTTGCACTTGGGGCACTCCCAGCAGTTGGGGATCTCGGGGTTGATCACCGCCTCCGCGCGCCCCATCTGCGGGTTTTGGGGCGAAAAAACGCAAAATTTGGGGGCGGCCCCCACTCGGGGGGACCCCCCCGCACCCGTAGGGCCCCCCCCGCCCAAAATTTGTGCCCCCCCCCCTTTTTGGGGCGCCGTGGACAACGAAGACCCCATAGCGTAGCACGGCTCCGTTGGGAAATTTGGGGGGGCAGCCCCGTATTTAGGGGATCCCAAATATTTAGGGGACCCCTAAATTTGGGGGGGAATGGGGAAATCTGAGCTTTTTGGGGAAAAATACATGTTTTTAGGGAAAAATCCCACTGTTTGGGAGTGTTTAGGTTGGGTGCTGCCCCATAGGGCCCCGTCCCACCCCATAGGGGGCTGCCCTATAGAAAACGGGGCCCCCCCTATAATTTTTGGGGCACCCCCATATAGGGGAAGCCCCGCTTTTTGGGGTAAAACCCTCGATTTTAGGGAAAATCCCCCAATTTGCCAAAAAAATGGGGTTTTGCGGGTTGTTTTACGTCTTGTAGGGCCGCACGCTATCCCCTCCCCACACTATAGGGCAGCTGCCCCATAAAAAATGGGGCCCCCCCCATATTTTTTGGGGCACCCCCATATAGGGGAAGCCCTACTTTTTGGGGTAAAACCCTCGATTTTAGGGAAAATCCTCCGATTTGCCAAGAAATGGGGAGTTTGGGTTGCGTTGTGCCCCATAGGGGGGGCTCTCCACCCCATAGGGGGCTGCCCTATAGAAAACAGGGCCCCCCCATATTTTTGGGGGCACCCCCATATAGGGGAAGCCCCGCTTTTTGGGGTAAAAGCCTTGATTTTAGGGAAAATCCCCCGATTTGCCAAAAAACAGGGAGTTTGGGTTCCCCCCTACGCTACACGGGGCTGCCCCATAGAAAGTGGGGGCTCCCCTATATTTAGGGGGGCTCCCCTATATTTAGGGAGGTCCCCCCATATTTAGGGGGGCACCCCCTATATGGCGGCCCCCCCATGGGGAAAAAAGCACATTTTTGGGGGAAAAAAATCCAATTTTTGGGAAAAAACCCTACTTTTTTGGGCACGTCTTGCCGTTACGCGGCGCCGGCGGCCCCATAGCGCCCCAATCTTTGGGGCGGCCGCCCTATAGGAAACTGGGGGGGTCCCCAAATTTTGGGGTGGGGGTTTTTAGGTCGGGGGGGGGGTCTTCGAGCAGGACGCCCCCCAAATTAAGGCAAAAACGGGACGGAAAAAGGTTTAACGGGGGCGGAAGCGCGGCGTACCGGGGTTACGGCCCCGTAAATCGGCGGCCCTATCGTTGGGGGGTTTTTGCCCCAAAACGGGGTGCCCCCCCCCCCAATTTTGGGGCCCCCCCGGGGTACCTGGAGGCAGCGGGGGTGGACGATCTCGCTGCAGATGGTGCACTCCATCAGCGCCAGCTCCAGCCTCTCCTCCTCGCCCTCGGCCGCGTCCTCCCGGCCGGCCTCGCCGCACGCCCGGCACACGGCGGTGTGGGGCAGCACGGGCTGGGGGGGGGGAAACGGGGGGGCGGTGAGACCCCAAAAGACCCCACAAAACCCCGCACACCCCTATGTGGCCCCAAAGACCCCAACGGGGCCCAAACGCCGACGCGGAGACCCCAAAATAAGCCCCAAGTTGTCCCGATCCCAAAAACCCACCCCAAAACCGATCCCAAAAACCCACCACCAAAACCGATCCCAAAAACCAACCCCAAAAAAACAAAAACCAACCCCAAAAAAAACAAAAACCCCAAAAAACCCCAATGCGGCCCCAAACGCAGACGCGGAGACCCAAAATAAGCCCCAAACTGTCCCAATCCCAAAACCCCAAAATCAATCCCAAAAACCAATCCCAAAAACCCACCCCAAAAGCCCAGAAACCCACCCCAAAAGCCCAGAAACCCACCCAAAAAAAACAGAAACCCACCCCAAAAACCCCAATGCGGCCCCAAACGCAGAAGCGGAGACCCCAAAATAAGCCCCAAATTGTCCCAATCCCAAAAACCCCAAATCAAGCCCAAAAACCAATCCCAAAAACCCACCCCAAAAACCCCAAAGTGGCCCCAAAGACCCAACGCGACCCCAAAGACCCCACACCACCCCGCACACCCCTATGTGGCCCCAAAGACCCCAACGCGGCCCCAAACGCGGACGCGGAGACCCCAAAATAAGCCCCAAGTTGTCCCGATCCCAAAAACCGATCCAAAAACCCCAAAACCGATCCCAAAAACCCAAAACCAATCCCCAAAAACCCCAAAACCAATCCCCAAAAACCCCAAAACCAATCCCAAAAACCCCAAAACCAATCCCCAAAAACCCCAAAACCAATCCCCAAAAACCCCAAAACCAATCCCAAAAAGCACCCCAAAAAACCCCAACGTGACCCCAAAGACCCAACACAACCCTAAAGACCCAAAACCAGAGCCAAAAACCCCAACGCGCCCGAAAACCAGACCCAAAGTCCCCAAAACAAGCCCCAAATTGTCCTGATCCCAAAAACCCCCAAACCGATCCAAAAACCCCAAAACCGATCCCAAAAACCCCAAAACCGATCCCAAAAACCAACCCCAAAAAACCCCAACGTGACCCCAAAGACCCAACACAACCCAAAGACCCCAAAACCAGAACCAAAGACCCCAACGCAGCCCCAAACGCGGAGACTCCAAAATAAGCCCCAAATTGTCCTGATCCCAATAAACCCCAAAACGGCCCCAAAGACCCCAAAACTGCCCCAAAACACCCCAAAAACAGACCCAAAGCAACCCCAAAGACCCCAACGTGGCCCCAAAACCACCCCAAGGACCCCAAAACCACCCCAAAACCACCCCAAAGACCAACGCAACCCAACCCAACCTGCCCCGAAGACCCAACGCGACCCCACAGACCCCAAAACCTGCCCCAAAATGCCCCAAACCCGCCCCAAACCTGGACCCAAAGACCCCAACGCAACCCCAAAGACCCCAACACAACCCCAAAACCACCCCAAAGACCCCAAAACCACCCTAACGCAACCCCAAAGACCGCCCCAAACCCAGCTGCAAAGACCCAACACAACCAACCCAACGCAACCTGCCCCGAGGACCAACGCGACCCCACAGACCCAAAACCCGCCCCCAAACGGCCCCAAACCCACCCCAAAATGCCCCAAACCCGCCCCAAACCTGGACCCAAAGACCCCAAAACCACCCCACAGACCCAACGCAACCCCAAAGACCACCCCAAACCCAGCCACAAAGACCCAACCCAACCCAACGTGCCCTGAAGACCCAACGCAAACCCCACAGACCCCAAAACCCGCCCCAAAACGCCCCAAACCCGCCCCAAACCTGGACCCAAAGACCCCAAAACCACCCAAAGACCCCAACGCAACCCCAAAACCACCCCAAAGGCCCCAACCCAACGCAACCTGCCCCGAAGACCCAACGCGACCCCACAGACCCCAAAACCCACCCCCAAATCTGGACCCAAAAGACCCCAACGCAACCCCAAAGACCCCAACGCAACCCCAAAGACCCCAACACAGACCCAACGCAACCCCAAAACTACCCCAAAGACCCCAATGCAACCCCAAAGACCCCAAAGCAACCCCAAAAGCACCCCAAGACCCCAACGCAACCCCAAAACCACCCCAAATGCCCAACGCAACGCAACCCAACCCAACCTGCCCCGAAGACCCAACGCAACCCCAAAACCACCCCAAATGCCCAACGCAACGCAACCCAACCCAACCTGCCCCGAAGACCCAACGCAACCCCACAGACCCCAAAACCTGCCCCAAAATGCCCCAAACCCGCCCCAAACCTGGACCCAAAGACCCCAACGCAACCCCAAAGACCCCAACACAACCCCAAAACCACCCCACAGACCCAACGCAATCCCAAAGACCCCAACGCAACCCCAAAACCACCCCAAACACCCAACGCAACCCAACGCAACCCAACCCAACGCAACCTGCCCGAAGACCCAACACGACCCCACAGACCCCAAAACCCGCCCCAGACCTGGACCCAAAGACCCCAACGCAACCCCAAAGACCCCAACGCAACGCCAAAGACCCCAACGCAACGCCAAAAGCACCCCAAAGACCCCAACGCAACCCAACGCAACCCAACGCAACCCAACCCAACTGCCCCGAAGACCCAACGCGACCCCAGAGACCCCAAAACCCGCCCCCGAACGGCCCCCAACCCGCACCGCGGTGCACTGGCGCAGCAGGCAGGACTGCTTCATGCGCCCGGGGCCGCCGAACTTCTTCATGTCGCGGCAGAAGTGGCAGGCGCCGCACTCGGAGCGCAGGCAGGCCCGGCACCTCCGGCACCGCGTCCGGCGCCGCCGAGCTCCCGCCCCCGCCCCGCGGCTCCGCTGCGGCAATCGGCACCGCGCCTACGCCCGCCTGGGGGGGGACAACGAGGGGACACCGAGACGTGGGGACACAGGGACAAGGTGGGGACATGGGCACAAAGTGGGGACACCAAGACACGGGGACAACGAGGGGACACCGAGACATGGGGACAACGAGGCACAGGAACACAAGGACAACGAGGGGACACGGGGACAACGAGGGGACACGGGGACAACGAGGGGACAAGGTGGGGACATTGGGACAATGTAGGAGCACCGAGACGTGGGAGGGACACGGGGACACCAAGACATGGGGACACAGGGACAAGGTGGGGACACGGGGACACCGAGGGGACACCGAGACACGGGGACAATGTGGGACACGGGGACAAGGTGGGGACACCGAGACACGGGGACACAGGGACAAGGTGGGGACATTGGGACAACGTGGGACGTGGAGACGAGGGGGACACCAAGGCATGGGGGGGACACGGGGACAATGTGGGGACACCGAGACGCGGGAGGGACGCGGAGACACCGGGGGGGGGCGCCGAGGTGTGGGAGGGACACGGGGACACCAAGACGTGGGGACAACGAGGGGACACGGGGACACCGGGACAAGGTGGGGACACGGGGACAAGGTGGGGACACGGGGACACCGGGGGGGCGCCAAGATGTGGGAGGGACACGGGGACACCAAGACGTGGGGACACCGAGGGGACACGGGGGCAAGGTGGGGACAATGAGGGGACACGGGGACACAGGACAAGGTGGGGGACACGGGGACAACGAAGGGACACGGGGACACCAAGACATGGGGACAATGAGGGGACATGGGGACAACGAGGGGACAAGGTGGGGACACGGGGACACCGAGACATGGGGACACGGTGGGGACACAGGGACAAAGTGCGGACACCGTGGGGACACCAAGACACGGGGACAACGAGGGGACACGGGGACAACGAGGGGGGGCCGAGACGTGGGAGGGACACGGGGACACCAAGACATGGGGACAACGAGGGGACACGGGGACAAGGGGGGGACACGGGGACACCAAGACACGGGGACATTGTGGGGACACGGGGACACATGAACAAGGTGGGACAACATGGGGACACCGAGACACGGGAAGGACATGGGGACACCAAGACATGGGGACAACGAGAGGACATGGGGACAATGTGGGGACACGGAGACAAGGCAGGGACACGGGGACAACGAGGGGACACGGGGACACCGAGACATGTGGACACCAAGACAAGGGGGGGACACGGGGACAAGGGGGGGACACGGGGACAAGGGGGGGGACACGGGGACACCGGGACAAGGCGGGGACATGGGGACAATGCGGGGACACGGGGACAACGTGGGACATGGAGACGAGGGGGGCACGGGGACACGGGAGGGACACGGGGACACCGTGGGGACACGGGGACATGGGAGGAGATGGGGACAAATTGGGGACACGGGGACAACGTAGGGCCACAAAGACATGAAAACACGGGGGGGGGGGACACGGGGACAATTTGGGGACACGGGGCCGTCGCGGGTACCACGGGCGTCACGGGGCCGTCGCGGGCGGCGTGGGGACGTCGCGGGGACCGAAATCGCCGTGGGGACATCGCGGGGACGTCAAAAAAAGGAAGAAAGAAAAAAAAGCGAAGAGCCCAGTCAGCGACGGGGACATCGGGGGGGTGGGGGGACACCGGGGGGGGCACCGGGAACCCGTTGGGGACCCCAGGGATGGGTTGGGGACCCCCGGGACCGGTTGGGGACACCAAGAACCAGTTGGGGACACCGGGGGGGGCACCAGGGACCAGTTGGGGACACCGGGGACCCATTAAGGACCCCGGGGGCGTGTTGGGGACACTGGCGGGGGGGGGGCATTGGGGACCCCAAGAACCCATTGCGGACCCCGGGGGGGGCACCAGGGACTTGTTGGGGACCCCCGGGACCGGTTGGGAACCCCGGGGGGGTCACCGGGGACCTGTTGGGGACCCCTGGGACCGGTTGGGAACCCCGGGGACTTGTTGGGGACACCAGGAGCGGGTTGGGGACCCCGGGGGGGGGCACAGTGGACCCATTGGGGACCCCCGGGACCAGTTGGGGACCCCTGGGGGGGGCACCAGGGACCCATTGGGGACCCCTGGGACCAGTTGGGGACCCCGGGAACTTGTTGGGGACACCAGGAGGGGGTTGGGGACCCCGGGGGGGGGCACCAGGGACCCCAGGAACCCATTGGGGACCCCGGGGGGGGCACCGGGGACCTGTTGGGGACCCCCCGGGACCAGTTGGGGACCCCCAGGGGGGCACCGGGGACTTACTGGGGACCCCGGGGGGGGGTTAACGGAGAGGACCCGGCCCCCCCCCCCCCCCAAATTCCGCCCCCCCCCCCCCAGTTCCCCCCGGGGGGGGCCTCACCTGCAGCCTCTCCGCGGGGGCGGGGGCGGCGCCATCCCGGGGGAGGGGGGGAGCTCCGGGGGGGGGCAAAAACCGGGGGAAAACGGGGAGAAAAAGGGAAAAAACGGGGAAGGCGAGGGGAAAGAAACGAAAAATAAAAGGAAAAATTGGGGAAAAAGGGGAAAAAAAGGGAAAAAATGGGGGGAAAGGGAAAAGGAAGGGGAAAAGGGGGGAATGAAAGGGAAAAGGGGGAAAAATGGGGGAAAGAAGGGGGAAAATGGGGAAAAAAGAGGGAAAAGGGGGAGGGAAGGGGGGAAAATGGGGGGAAAAAGGGAGGAAAAGGGGGGAAAATGAGGGGGAAAGGGGGAAAAATGGGGGAAAAAAGGGGAAAAAGGGGAAAAATGGGGAAAAGGGGGGGAAATTGGGAAAAAGAGGGGGGAAAGCGGGGGAAAATGAAGAAAAATGGGGGGGAAAAGGGGAAAATAAAAGGGAAAAGGGGGTAAAAATGGGGAAAAGGGGTGAAAAAAGAAGGAATACGGGGGGAAAGAGGGGAAAAGGGGGGCTAAAAGGGGAAGAAGGGGGCTAAGAGAGGAAAAAAGGGGCTAAAAGAGGGGAAAGGGGGGAAAAGAGGGGGTAAAAAAAGAAAAAACGGGGAAAAAAGGGGGAAAAAAGGGGAAAAAAAGGGGGGGAAAGGGGAAAAACCGGGCCCGGGGGGGCCGCTCCCCCCCCCCCCTCCGGTACCGGCCGGGCCGCCCCCCCCCCTCCCTCCGTCGAGGGGCGGCGGGGGGGGGGAGCGGCCCCCCCCCCCACCCCACCCCCCCGGCGGGGGGGGGCGGAGGCGGCTCCCGGTGACCGGGCGGGCGGCGGGGCCTGCGCCGCCCCCGCCCGCCGCCGCCGCCGCCTGCCCCTCACAAAATGGCGGCGGCGGGGAAGGAGAGGCCGCGGGGGGGCGACGGGAGTTGTAGTCCCCGAGCCAGCTGGCCAATAGGAGCGCGGCGCCGGGAGGATGGGCCAATGGGAGCGCGGCGCTCGGCGCTGGGTCACGCCCCTTGAGTGGGGGAAACTGAAAAGTGCGCATGCGTGGGGTTGGAGGACTTATCATAGAGAGGGAAGGGGGTAGAGGGGAAGGGGAGGGGGAGGCGCTCTGGCTGGCGCTGGGGGAGTCTCGGTGGTGCGGGGGGGGCGGTGGGACGGTGAGCGGGGGGGGAGGGGGGGAATTGGGGGGAATTGGGGGGATTTTGGGAAAAATGGGGGGTTGGGGGGGGTTGGGGGGTATGGAGGGGTCCTGGGGGGGATTGGGGGGAATTGGGGGGGGATTGGGGGGAAATTGGGGGGGATTGGGGGCTTTTGGGGGGGTCGTGGGGGGATTTGGGGGAAAATTGGGGGATTTTGGGGTTTTTGGGGGGGGTCGTGGGGGGATTTGGGGGAAAATTGGGGATTTTGGGGTTTTTAGGGGGGGATCGGGGGGATTTGGAGGGGTTTTGGGGAGGTTTGGGGGGGTCTCGGGGGGATTTGGGGATTTTGGGGGGGGTCTCGGGGGGATTTGGGTGGAAATCGGGGGGATTTGGGGCTGGGGGGGGATTTGGGGGGAATCGGGGGGGATTTGGGGCTTTTGGGGCGAAAGGGGGGGATTTGGGGGAAAATGGGGGAATTTGGGGGTTGGGGGGGATTTGGGGTTTTTGGGGGGGGATTCTTGGGGGGGAATTGGGGGCTTTGGGGGGGTCTTGGGGAGATTTGGGGGGGAATGGGGGGGATTTGGGGCTTTTGGGGGGGGATTTGGGGCTTTTTGGGGGGGTCCTGGGGGGGGGTTGGGGGAAAATGGGGGGGATTTGGGGTTTTGGGGGGGGGATTTGGGGTTTTGGGGGGGGGTCCCCATACTGAGGGGTCCCCGCTGCCCCCCCCCCCCCCCCCTTTGTCCTTTTAGGGCCGGGGGGTGCCGGTGCCCCCGCGATGGAGGAGGGGGGGGGGCGGGGGGAGCCCCCCCCGGAGCTCGACGGGGGCGCCCCGGGTGAGTTGGGGGGGGGGGTCCCCAAATCCCATGGGGGGGGGTCCCTAATCCTATGGGGGGGGGTCCTCGACCCCATTAGGGGGGGTCCCGGAGAATTTGGGGGGGGGTTAAAGCCCCGGGGGGGTCCCGGGGGGGGCTTTGGGGTTTTTTGGGGGGGTCTTGGGGGATCTCGGGGGGTCTCGGAGCCCTTTGGGGTTTTTGGGGGGGGCTCTGGGGGTCCTGGGGGGGTCCTTGGGGGTCTCGGAGCCATTTGGGTTTTTTTGGGGGGGTCCTGGGGGGGCTCTGGGGGTCTTGGGGAAGCTCTGGGGGGGTCCCGGAGCCCTTTGGGGTTTTTTGGGGGGGGTCTCTGGGGGTCCCGGAGCCCTTTGGGGTTTTTTGGGGGGGGGTTCTGGGGGTCCTGGGGGGGCTTTGGGGGTCTTGGGGGGGTCTCTGGGGGTCCCAAAGCCTTTTGGGTTTTTTTTGGGGGGGGGCTTTGGGGGTCCTGGGGGGGCTCTGGGGGGGTTCTGGGGGGGTCCCGGAGCCCTTTGGGGTTTTTTGGGGGGGTCCTGGGGGGGTTTGAGGGGGTCCTGGGGGGGCTCTGGGGGTCCCATGGGTGCCCCCCCCCCCCCCCCCATTTTTTAGGGTTCCCGTTGCCCGGCCCCGAAGAAGCCGGAGCCCCCCCGGGCTGGGGGACCCCCGGAGGTGAGGGGGGAAATGGGGGCAAAAAGGGGGAAATTGGGAAAAGGGGACGGGAAATGGGGATTTGGGGACAAAAAGGGGGAAATTGGGAAAAGGGGATGGGAAATGGGGGCGGGGAGGGGGAAATGGGGAGGGGGAGGGGGAAATGGGGGGGAAATTGGGGCAAAAAGGGGGAAATTGGGAAAAGGGGACGGGAAATGGGGGCGGGGAGGGGGAAATGGGGAGGGGGAGGGGGAAATGGGGAGGAAATGGGGGCAAAAAGGGGGAAATTGGGAAAACGGGACGGGAAATGGGGGCAAAAAGGGGGAAATTGGGAAATGGGGACAGGAAATGGGGATTTGGGGACAAAAAGGGGGAAATTGGGAAAAGGGGATGGGAAATGGGGGCGGGGAGGGGGGAAATGGGGAGGAAATGGGGGCAAAAAGGGGGAAATTGGGAAATGGCAATGGGAAATGGGGGGGATTTGGGGACAAAAAGGGGAAATTGGGAAATGGGGATGGGAAACGAGGAAAATAGGGACCGAAAAAGGGGAAATGGGGATGGGAAATGAGCAGGAAGTGAGGATGGAGAAAATGGGGCCGGAAATGGGAAAATGGGGAAGGGGAAATGGGCAGGAAATGGGGATGGGGAGGGGGAAATGGGGCAGGAAACGGGGAAAATGGGGTCTGGGGAAATGGGGATGGGGAAAATGGGGCCAGAAATGGGAAATTGGGGCAGGAAGTGGGAAATAGGAGTGGGGAAATGAGAAGGAAATGGGGTCAAGAAAGGGAAATGGGGTCAGGAATGGGAAAATGGGGGCAGGAAGTGGGAAATAGGGACAGGAAAAGGGAAATGGGGATGCGGAAATGAGAAGGAAATGGGGTCAAGAAAAGGAAATGGGATCAGGAATGGGGAAATTAGGCCAGAAATGGGAAAACGGGGCCAGGATGGTGGGAATGGGGACAGGAAGGGGGAAACGGGGATGGGGAAACGGGACAGGAAATGGGGAGGGGGAAATGGGGCCAGAAATGGGAAAATGGGGCCAGGATAGGGGAAATGGGGATAGGAAAGGGATAAATGGGCAGGAAATGAGGATGGGGAAGTGGAAAATGGGGTCGGAAATGGGGAAATGAGCAGGAAATGGGGATGGGGAGCAGGAAATGGGGCCGGAAATGGGGAAATGGGGATGGGATGGGGGAAATGGGGAAAGGAAGGAGGAAATGGGGATGGGGAAATGAGCAGGAAATGGGCAGGAAATGAGGATGGCGAGGAGGAAACGGGGCCAGAAATGGGGGAAAACGGGGATGGGGAGGGGGAAATGGGTCCGGAAATGGGGATGAGATGGGGGAAATGGGGACAGGAAGTGGGAGACAGGGATGGGGAAATGAGTAGAAAATGGGCAGGAAATGAGGATGGGGAGGAGGAAACAAAGCCAGAAATGGGAAAAACAGGGCCGAGACGGGGGAAACGGGGCTAGAAATGGGGAAAATGGGGCCGGGACAGGGGAAACGGGGACAGGAAGTGGGAAATGAGGCCAGGAAGTGGGAGACAGGGATGAGGAAATAAGCAGGAAATGGGCAGGAAATTAGGATGGGGAGGAGGAAACGGGGCCAGAAATGGGGAAAATGGGGATGAGGAGGGGGAAATGGGTCCAGAAATGGGGAAAATGGGGATGAGATGGGGGAAACGGGGACAGGAAGTGGGAGACAGGGATGGGGAAATGGGCAGGAAATGGGCAGGAAATGAGGATGGGGAGGAGGAAACGGGTCCAGAAATGGGGAAAGCGGGGCCGGGACGGGAGAAACGGGGCTAGAAACGGGGAAAATGGGGCCGGGACGGGGGAAACGGGGACAGGAAGTGGGAAATGGGGCCAGGAAGTGGGAGACAGGGATGGGGAAATGGGCAGGAAATGGGCAGGAAATGAGGATGGGGAGGAGGAAATGGGGCCAAAAATGGGGAAAACGGGGATGGGGAGGGGAAAGCGGGTCCAGAAATGGGAAAATGGGGATGAGATGGGGGAAATGGGGCCAGGAAGTGGGAAACGGGGCCAGGAAGTGGGAGACAGGGATGGGGAAATGAGCAGGAAATGGGCAGGAAATGAGGATGGCGAGGAGGAAACGGGGCCAAAAATGAGGAAAACAGGGATGGGGAGTGGGAAACGGGGCTAGAAATGGGAAAACAGGGCCGGGATGGGGAAAACGGGGACAGGAAGTGGGAGATAGGGATGGGGAAATGATGAGGAAATGAGTATGGGGAGGAGGAAATGGGGCCAAAAATGGGGAAAACAGGGATGGGGAGTGGGAAATGGGGCTAGAAACGGGGAAAATGGGGCCGGGACGGGGGAAACGGGGACAGGAAGTGGGAAATGGGGCCAGGAAATGAGAGACAGGGATGGGGAAATGATGAGGAAATGAGGATGGGGAGGAGAAAATGGGGCCAAAAATGGGGAAAACAGGGATGGGGAGTGGGAAATGGGGCTAGAAACGGGGAAAATGGGGCCGGGACGGGGGAAACGGGGACAGGAAGTGGGAAATGGGGACAGGAAGTGGGAGATAGGGATGTGGAAATGAGCAGGAAACGGGGCCAGAAATGGGGAAAACGGGGATGGGGAGTGGGAAACGGGGCTAGAAACGGGAAAACGGGGCCGGGACGGGGGAAACGGGGCTAGAAACAGGGAAAACGGGGCCGGGACGGGGGAAACGTCTCCGCTCTGACCCCTCTCCCTCCACCCCCCAGCCCTTCCTCCCCCCCCTCCTCCTCCTCCTCCGCCCCCCCCCCGCCCCTTCCCCTGCCCCTCCTGCGGCAAGCGCTTCGCCCTCAGCTCCCACCTCCTCCGGCACCAGCGGGCCCACACCGGCGAGCGCCCCTTCCCCTGCCCGTCCTGCGGCAAATCCTTCGCCCAGCGCTCCGACCTCCTCCGGCACCGCCGCGGCCACGCCGGCGAGCGCCCGTACGCCTGCGGCGACTGCGGCAAGCGCTTCGCCGAGAGCTCCCACCTCCTCCGGCACCGCCTGGGGCACGCCGGCGAGCGGCCGTACCCCTGCCGGCTCTGCGGGAAGAGCTACGGGGACAGCTCCTACCTGGCCGTCCACCTCCGCGCCCACACCGGCGCCCGGCCCTACGGCTGCGGGCGCTGCGGGAAGGCGTTCGCCAGGAGCTCCAGCTTGGCCCGGCACCGGAGGGTGCACGGGGAAGGGGGGGCGGGGCTCCGGGGGGCGGGGCTTGAGGGGGTGGGGCTCCAGGGGGAGGGGCTTGAGGGGGTGGGGCTCCAGGGGGCGGGGCTCCTGGGGGCGGGGCTTGAGGGGGTGGGGCTCCAGGGGGAGGGGCTTGAGGGGGTGGGGCTGGAGGGGGCGGGGCTTGAGGGGGTGGGGCTCCAGGGGGCGGGGCTTGAAGGGGTGGGGCTGGAGGGGGCGGGGCTTGAGGGGGTGGGGCTCCAGGGGGCGGGGCTCGAGGGGGTGGGGTCCGGGGGAGGGAGGGGGAAGGGGCTGAGAGGGGAAGGGTCGAGGGGAGGGGAGGTGGGGAAGGGCGGGGGGTCCTCAGGGGGATGTGGGGGGGGTGGGGAGGGAAAGGGGGCGGAGCAAAGTGGGCCACGCCCCTTGGGAAGTGGAGGGGAGGGGCTTAAAGGGGCGGGGTTTGAAGGGGCGGGGCCTAAAGGGGTGGGGCTTAAAGGGGAGGGGTCCAGGGGAGGGGTGGGAAGGGGAAGGGCGCCCACAGGGGGCCGCGGTCCAGGGAGAAACGGGGAGGGGGCGGAGCCAAATGGGCCACGCCCCCTAGGGAGGGAGGGGGAGGGGCTACGGGGTGGCCACGCCCACTTGCATAGGCTCCGCCCCTTCGTTTCTAAAGGGGAGGGGCCAGGGAGCGGGGCGACCCCCGTAGGGGGCTGCAGGGAGGGGGAGGAGTGGGCGGGGCAAGTGGGGCCACGCCCCCTTGGGGGAAAGGGGGAGGGGCCACCGCGAGGCCCCGCCTCCCGGAGGAGGCTCCGCCCCTTTCTTCCTAAAAAGGAAGCGAGGGGGCGTGGCCCAATGGGCAAGGAGTGGGCGGGGCAACTGAAGCCACGCCCCCTGGAGGGTGAAGGGGCGGGGCTACCGCTTGGCCACGCCTCCCGTGATGTCAAGCCACGCCCACCCGGACCGGAAGGGGAGGGGCCTCGGCGATGCCCCGCCCCCGCAGAGGAGGACGGCTCCCCATTGGAGGACCGGGCAGGCCACGCCCCCTATGAGGACAAGCCCCGCCCACCGCTGGGCGAGTGGGAGGGGCCTCGGCGAAGCCACGCCCCCACGATGGAGCCACGCCCGCTCGTGGACCAATGGGAGGGGCTCCAGGAGGAAGGCCACGCCCCCGTTGGAGGCAAGCCACGCCCACTAACGGACAGGCCACGCCCCCTGGAGGGGGAGGGCGGGCTGTGGGCGGGGCATCGGGCCGCCCCGCCCCCCGCTCCGCCGCCAGCCAATCAGCTGCGGGTGGTGGGGGGGCAGTGGGGGGGGCAGTGAGCCGTTGCCTGGCAACCGCGGGCGGGGAGGGGAGGGGGGAGCCGGTTGCCAGGCAACGGCGAGCAGGAAGGGGAGGGGGAGCGACTTGCGGAAGCGGTTGCCAGGCAACGGCGGTCAGGAAAGGG
Organism: Anser brachyrhynchus; assembly: GCF_964034855.1. Taxonomy (NCBI): domain Eukaryota; kingdom Metazoa; phylum Chordata; class Aves; order Anseriformes; family Anatidae; genus Anser; species Anser brachyrhynchus. The sequence goes on along the minus strand of NW_027663750.1, from coordinate 22,264 downwards.
AGGGGGGGAGCCGGTTGCCTGGCAACCGCGGGCAGGAAGGGAGGCGGGAGCGCGGTCGTCATGGCCACGGTTGCCAGGCAACCGCGGGGCGGGGCGCGGGCCAATAAAAGCTGTGACAGGAACCCCGGCTCCGCCTCCTTCCCGCCACCGCGCGCCTGATTGGCTGCCGGCTGCGGCAGCGCTGATTGGCCGCGCCGCGGCTAAGCCCGCCCCCGGCTCCTCCCATTGGCCGCGGGGGCGGGCCGGCGCGCCGCGCTTCCTGATTGGCCGCCGCGTCCGCCCGTCACTTCCTCCCAGCCAACGGGCGGCGGCTTCTCGGTCTCACCGCTTCCTCTTCCTCCCCTTTGGCCCCGCCCACGCCGGCGTCCCTCGGCCAATCAGCGCGCGGCGCCTGCGCGCGCAGCCATCGCCCGGCGACCCCGGGCGGCGGGGCGGGGAGGGGGTCGCTCGTCGCCATGGAAACCGGGCCCCCCGCGCCCCCGCCCCGCCCCCCCCGGCCCAAGATGGCCGCCGGCCCCCCGCGGAGGCCGCTGGCCAATGGGGTGGCGGCGGGGCCGCGGGCGGCGCCCAATCAGGGGGCTCCGGCCCGGGCAGGGGAGGCCGGCGAGGCCCCGGGAGGCCGCGGGAGGCCGGAGGAGGAGGAGGCGGCGGCCAATGAGGGGCCGCGATGCTGCGGGGGGTCGGCGGAGGCGGCCAATGAGGAGCTGGGAGGCTGCCGGGGGGCGGCGGCGGCCATCTTGGGGTCGCCGGAGGCCGGCGGGAGGTCGGCGGAGGCCGAGGCGAGGTCGGCGGAGGTCAAGGTGAGGTCAGCGGAGGCCCGCGGGGGGTCGGCGGCGGCCAATGAGGAGCCGGGAGGGGACAGGAAGTGGACGGCGGCCATCTTGGGGTCAACGGCGGCCATCTTGGGGTCAACGGCGGCCAACGTGAGGTCAACGGAGGCCGGCGGGAGGTCGACGGAGGCCAACGAGGGGTCAGCGGAGGCCAACGAGGGGTCAACGGCGGCCAATGAGGAGCCAGGAGGGGACAGGAAGTCAACGGCGGCCATCTTGGGGTCAACGGCGGCCAACGTGAGGTCAACGGAGGCCATCAGGAGGCCGACGGAGGCCAATTTAGGGTCAACGAAGGCCAACGAGGGGTCAGCGGAGGCCAGCACGGGGTCAACGGCGGCCAATGAGGAGGCGGGAGGAGGCAGGAAGTCGACGGCGGCCATCTTGGGGTCAACGGCGGCCAATGTGAGGTCAACGGAGGCCGGCGGGAGGTCGACGGAGGCTGGCGGGAGGTCGACGGAGACCAACGAGGGGCCAGCAGAGGCCAAGGTGAGGCCAACGGCGGCCAATTTAGGGTCAACGGCAGCCAATGAGGTGGCAGGAAGGGACAGGAAGTCGACGGCGGCCACCTCGGGGTCAACGGCGGCCAACGTGAGGTCGATGGAGGCCAGCGGGAGGTCGACAGAGGCCAACGAGGGGTCAACGGAGGCCAATTTAGGGTCAGCGGAGGCCGCCGGGAGGTCACCGGCAGCCAATGAGGCGTCAGAAGGCTGCGGGAGGCCAATGGAGGCCAGCCCGGGATCAACGGCGGCCAATGAGGAGCCAGGAGCCAACAGGAAGTCAACGGAGGCCAACGGGACATCGACGGAGGCCGATGAGGAGCCAGGAGCCAATGGGAGGCCAACGGAGGCCGGGGCGAGGTCAACAGCGGCCAATGAGGACGGCACGGCCTCCGCAACGGCCATCTTGGAGCCGAGGCCGGCCAATGAGGGGCCGAAGAACACCGTGACATCATCGGCGGCCATCTTGGGGGCAACGGACACCACCGTGACATCATCGGCGGCCATCTTGGAGGGAACGGACCCCGCCGTGACGTCATCGGCGGCCATCTTGGAGGACACCACCGTGACGTCATCGGCGGCCATCTTGGGGTCAACGGACAGCACCGTGACATCAACATCGGCCATCTTGGAGGCAACAGACACTGTCGGGACGTCATCAGCGGCCATCTTGGAGCCAGAGCCCACCCCCGCCACGGCGTCGGCCATCTTGGCGGCAACGGACACCGCCGTGACGTCAACGTCAGCCATCTTGGGGCCAACAGACACCGCCGCGACGTCGACGTCGGCCATCTTGGCGGCAACGGATGCCGCCGCGACCTCATCGGCGGCCATCTTGGGCTCTCCGGTAGACCGCGGCCACCTGGAGGCCAACGGGCCGGCCCGGGGCTCGCAAAGCAGCCTGGGCCCGGGCATCCCGGGCCCCCGAGGGAGTGACCTGGACTCGGTGAGCGTCCTCTCGGGGACGCTGGAGTCGCTGAGCGGCCCCTTCCCGGACGACGCCAGCTCCGTGGGCTCCGACTCGGAGCTGGCCGGGCCCGCCTTCCGCCGCACCGACCGCTACGGCTTCCTGGGGGGCAGCCAGTACTGCGAGGCGCCGTGAGTGACCCCCGGCCGGGACCCCCCCGCCCCCTTTTTCCCCCGCCCCATAGCGCGGGGACCCCCGATTTCCCCCCTTTTCCCCCACCCCATATCCCGGGGACCCCCCACCCCCTTTTTCCCCCACCCCATATCCCGGGGACCCCCCACCCCCTTTTTCCCCCACCCCATAGCACGGGGACCCCCAACTCCCCCTTTTTCCCCCCACCCCATATCCCGGGGTCCCCCCACCCCCTTTTTCCCCCACCCCATATCCCAGGGACCCCCCACCCCTTTTTCTCCCCACCCCATATCCCAGGGACCCCCCACCCCCTTTTTCCCCCACCCCATATCCCGGGGACCCCCCACCCCTTCTTCCCCCACCCCATATCCCGGGGACCCCCCACCCCCTTTATCCCCCCTCCCCAAAGCGCGGGCGCCCCCCTCGGGGGATCCGGGGAGCCCCGGGGGATTTCGAGGAGAACTGGGCTGGGTTTTTTGGGATTGGGGGGGGGGCGCCCTATAGGGCCGGGACCCCCCCGCCCCACTTTTTGTCCCCCCCCCACGGCAGGGAGAGCTCGGTGCCCGTGGACGTGGCGCGGCAGCGGGAGCTGAAGTGGCTGGAGATGTTCAACCACTGGGACAAGTGGCTGTCGCGGCGCTACCAGAAGGTGGGTCCTGCCCCATAAGTAGCTCCTGGGGGGGTGGGGGGGGGCTTCTGCCCCATAGAGGGCCCCCCCGGGGTCGTTCTGCCCCATAGACGGAGCTGGGAGGGGGGTTGGGGGGCTCCTCTGCCCCATATCGTGGCTGTCCTGCCCCATGGAAGGTCCTGGGGGGGATTCCCTGCCCCATAGCGTGGGGGGAGGCCGTCCTCCTGCCCCATAAGTAGTTCCTGGGGGGGGCTTCTGCCCCATAGAGGGCCCCCCCGGGGTCGTTCTGCCCCACAGACGGAGCTGGGAGGGGGGTTGGGGGGCTCCTCTGCCCCATATCCGAGCCATCCTGCCCCATAGAGGGCACCTCCTGCCCCATAGAGGGGTCCTACCGCCCCATTGCAAGCCCTAGGGGAATTCCCAGCCCCACAGAGGGCCCTTCCTGCCCCATAGAGAGCTCCTCCTGCCCCATAGCAGACCCTAGGGAGATTCTCTGCCCCACAGAGGGGTCTTCCTGCCCCATAGATGGATCCTACAGACCCACAGAGGGCTCCTCCTGCCCCATAGAGAGCTCCTCCTGCCCCATAGCAGACCTTGGGTGGGACTCCCTGCCCCACAGAGGCCTCCTCCTGCCCCATAGAGAGGTTCTACTGCCCCATAGCAAGCCCTAGGGGAATTCCCAGCCCCATAGAGGTCTCCTCCTGCCCCATAGAGAGCTCCTCTTGCCCCATAGCAGACCTTGGGTGGGACTCCCTGCCCCATAGAGGCCTCCTCCTGCCCCATAGGGGGCTCCCCCCGCCCCATAGTGCCCCCCACCCCCCAGCCATGGGTCTCCGTGGGTCTCCGTGGGTCTCTGTGGGTCCCGCCGTGGGTCCCGCCATGGGTCCATGGGTCCTGCCGTGGGTCCCGCCATGGGTCCCACCATGGGTCTGCCCCGCCATGGGTCCCACCGTGGGTCACGCCGTGGGTCCGTGGGTCTCCATGGGTCTCTGTGGGTCCCGCCGTGGGTCCCGCCGTGGGTCCCACCATGGGTCTGTGGGTCTCTGTGGGTCTCTGTGGGTCCCGCCGTGGGTCCCGCCCCACCGTGGGTCCCGCTGTGGGTCCGTGGGTCTCCGTGGGTCCCGCCGTGGGTCACGCCGTGGGTCCCACCATGGGTCTGTCCCTCTGTGGGTCCCACAGTGGGTCCCGCCGTGGGTCTGTGGGTCTCCATGGGTCTCTGTGGGTCCCGCCGTGGGTCCCGCCGTGGGTCCATGGGTCACGCCGTGGGTCTGCCCCACCATGGGTCCCGCTGTGGGTCCCGCCGTGGGTCCGTGGGTCTCTGTGGGTCTCTGTGGGTCCTGCCGTGGGTCCCGCCGTGGGTCTGTGGGTCCCGCTGTGGGTCCGTGGGTCCCGCCGTGGGTCCCGCCGTGGGTCCCGCCGTGGGTCACGCCGTGGGTCGCGCCGTGGGGCAGGTGAAGCTGCGGTGCCGCAAGGGCATCCCCTCGTCGCTGCGCGCCCGCGCCTGGCAGCTGCTCTCGGCCAGCAAGGAGCTGCTGGACCAAAACCCCGGCCTCTTCCAGGTGAGGGGCGGGGCTTACCGGGGGGAGGGGGGCGTGGCCGGAGGCGGAAGGGGCGGGGCTAACGGAGGCCACGCCCCCCCAGGAGCTGGAGAGGCAGCCGGGGGAGGCGCGGTGGCTGGAGGCCATCGAGAAGGACCTGCACCGGCAGTTCCCCTTCCACGAGATGTTCGCCGCCAGGGGCGGGCACGGGTGAGGACACGCCCCCTTTCCCGAAGCCACGCCCCCCTCCCCGGCCACGCCCACAAAGCCACGCCCTCCCAAGCCACGCCCCTTTGAGTTAAAGCCACGCCCCCTTTCGTGTCCCCCCCCTCACACCCCTTGGTTATCGGTGTTAAGCGCTGGGGTGGGCGGGGTCATTTGGGGAGGACACGCCCCTTTTCGGGCCACGCCCCCTCCCTGACCACGCCCACAAAGCCACGCCCTCCTAAGCCACGCCCCTTTGCGTTAAAGCCACGCCCCTTCTTCCCTCCCCCCCCCCCCCAACTGGGTTATCGGTGTTAAGCGATGGGGTGGGCGGGGTCATTTGGGGAGGACACGCCCCCTTTTCCACGCCCCTCCCCGGCCACGCCCACAAAGCCACGCCCTCCTAAGCCACGCCCCCTTAGCCCAAAGCCACGCCCCTTTCCTCCCTCCCCTCCCTTGGTTATCGGTGTTACGCCCTGGGGTGGGCGGGGTCTCTGGGGGAGGCCACGCCCCCTTTGGGAAACCACGCCCCCTTTGGGTAGGCTCCTCCCCCTCCTTGTTAGCCCCTCCCCCTCCTTACTGGCTCCTCCCCCTTCCCAGTGGCTCCTCCCCCTCCCCAACAACCCCTCCCCCTCTTGGGCACCCCCACCCCCCCTATGGGTGACCCCGCCCCCTGGGGCTGGCCCCGCCCACTTGACGACGCCCCCTTGGGGTTGGCCCCGCCCACTTGACCACGCCCCCTTAGGGCTGGCCCCGCCCACCCAACCTGACCCCGCCCATTTAACCTTGCCCCACCTGCCCCCGTTCCATCTGACCCCGCCCCCCGGGGTTGACCCCGCCCACTTGACCCCGCCCACTTGACCACGCCCACTTGACCACGCCCCCCGGCCCCGCCCGCAGGCAGCAGGACCTGTACCGCATCCTGAAGGCCTACACCGTGTACCGGCCCCACGAGGGGTACTGCCAGGCCCAGGCGCCCGTCGCCGCCGTCCTGCTCATGCACATGCCCGCCGAGGTGACGGGGACACCGGGGGGCGTCCGGGGACAGCGGGGGCGTTGGGGACACCGGGGACATTTGGGGACATCGGGGCTGTTGGGGACATCGGGGGCGTTGGGGGCATTGGGGACGTTGGGGACATCGGGGGCGTTGGGGGCGTTGGAGACATTGGGGGAGTTGGGGACATCGGGGGCGTTGGGGACGTTGGGGGCGTTGGGGACATTGGGGGTGTTTGGGGGCATTGGGGACATTTGGGGCGTTGGGGACATCGGGGGCGTTGGGGGCGTTGGGGACATTGGGGGTGTTTGGGGGCATTGGGGACATTTGGGGCGTTGGGGACATCGGGGGCGTTGGGGACATTGGGGGCGTTGGGGACATTTGGGGACAGCGGGGGCATTGGGGGTGTTGGGGGTGTTGGGGACATCAGGGGTGTTGGGGACATCTGGGGACATTTGGGGCATTGGGGACATCTGGGGACATCGGGGACGTTGGGGACATTTGGGGATATCGGGGACGTTGGGGGCATTGGGGGCGTTGGGGACATCGGGGGCATTGGGGGTGTTGGGGACATCGGGGGTGTTGGGGGCGTTGGGGACAATCGGGGTGTTGGGGACATCGGGGGTGTTGGGGACATTTGGGGACATCGGGGGCGTTGGGGGCGTTGGGGACATTTGGGGCGTTGGGGACATCTGGGGCCATCAGGGGCGTTGGGGGTGTTGGGGACATCGGGGGTATTGGGGACATTTGGGGACATTTTGGGGACATTTGGGGACATTTAGGGGACATCTGGGGATACTGGGGGATATTCAGGGGCATTGGGGACAATGGGGACATTTGGGGACATCGGGGGTGTTGGGGGCATCGGGGGCGTTGGGCATTGGGGACATCTGGGGATATTGGGGACTTTTGGGGTGTTGGGGACATCGGGGACTTTGGGGACATTTTGGGGACATTTGGGGACATTTGGGGACATTTGGGGACATTTTGGGGACTTTGGGGACATTTAGGGGACATTGGGGGACATTGGGGGACATTGGGGGACATGGGGGGACATTTGGGGACATTTGGGGACATTTGGGGACATTGGGGGACATGGGGGGACATTTGGGGACATTTGGGGACATTTGGGGCCTTTTGGGGGGACATTGGGGGGACATTTGGTGACTTTGGGGACATTTGGGAACATTCGGGGACTTTGGGGACATTTGGGGACATTTGGGGACATTTAGGGGACATTGGGGACTTTGGGGACATTTGGGGACTTTGGGGGACATTTGGGGACATTTTGGGAACATTTGAGGACATTTTGGGGACATTTGGGGGACATTTGGGGACGTTTTGGGGACATTTGGGGACATTTGGGGATGTTTGGGAACATTTGGGGACATTTTGGGGACATTTGGGGACATTTGGGGACATTTTGGCGCCCCGGTGACCCCCCCTCCCCCCCCAGCAAGCCTTCTGGTGCCTGGTGCAGATCTGCGACAAGTACCTGCCCGGCTACTACAGCGCCGGCCTGGTGAGGGGCCCCGCGGGGCCGTATGGGGCCGTATGGGACCGTATGGGGTCGTATGGGGCCCTACGGGGCCATTTGGGGTCATATGGGGCCATATGGGGTCGTATGGGGCCCTACGGGGCCGTATGGGGCCGTGTGGGACCGTATGGGGTCGTATGGGGCCCTACGGGGCCGTGGGGGGCCATATGGGTCTATATGGGGCCGTATGGGGCCCGGTGGGGCCGTATGGGGTCGTATAGGGCCCTACAGGGCCGTGTGGGGCTGTGTGGGGTCATATGGGGTCGTATGGGGCCGTGTGGGGCCCTACGGGGCCATGTAGGGCCATATGGGGCCGTATGTGGCATTATGGGACCGTATGGGGCCCTACGGGGCTGTATGGGGCTGTATGGGCCATATGGGGTCATATGGGGCCCTACGGGCCCGTATGGCGCTGTGTAGGGCTATATGGGGTCGTATGGGGCCCCGTGGGGCCGTATGGGGCTGTATGTGGCATTATGGGGTCATACGGGGCCCTACGGGGTTGTATGGGGCCCTACAGGGCTGTATGGGGCTGTATGGGATCATATGGGGCCGTACGGGGCTGTATGGGGCCCTACAGGGTCGTATGGGGCCTTACAGGGCCGTGTGGGGCTATATGGGGCCATATGGGGCCCTACAGGGCTGTATGGGGCCATATGGGGTGCTATGGGGTGCTGTGGGGCATTATGGGGTGCCCCAATGTCCTGCCCCACACGAGACAAGTCACTGCAGAACCACTATGGCATATAGGGCCGTAGATCACCCCACAGCCCCTACAGGGCGTTACAGGGCCTTATAGGGTCTATAGAGCCCTATGGGGTCTTATGGGGTCTTATGGAGTCTTATGGGGTGTTATGGGGTCTTAAGGGGCGTTATGGGGCGTTATGGGGTGCCCCACATCTCCTGCCCCACACAACCAAGTTGCTGCAGCGATGACCAGAACCACTACGGCATATAGGGCCGTAGGTCACCCCACAGCCCCTACAGGCCGTTACAGGGCCTTATAGGGTCTATAGAGCCCTATGGGGTCTTACGGGGTCTTATGGGGTGTTATGGGGTCTTATGGGGCGTTATGGGGTGCTACGGGGCATTATGGGGCACCCCAACCTCCCGCCCCACACAATCAAGTCGCTGCAGAACCACTACGGCATATAGGGCCGTAGCTCACCCCACAGCCCCTACAGGCCGTTATAGGGCCTTATAGGGCCCTATAGGGCCCTGACCCCATTCCCGCCCCCAGGAGGCCGTGCAGCTGGACGGGGAGGTTTTCGGTGCGCTGCTGCGGCGCGCGGCCCCCGCCACCCACCGGCACCTCCGTCGGTTCCGCGTGGAGCCGGTGCTGTACCTGACCGAGTGGTTCATGTGCATCTTCGCCCGCTCGCTGCCCTGGGCCGCGGTGCTGCGCGTTTGGGACATGTTCTTCTGCGAGGGTAAGCCCCGAAATCCCGCAAATCGGCCCCAAAAAATTCACCCCCCCCACCCCCAAAAAAAAACAAACCCCGTTCCCGCTCCCATCCGCCCCGAAAAGGTTTTGGGCGCGAGGCACGGAGCCGTAAGGGTTGTGGGGGGGTGGGGGGCGGGGGGGGGGAGATGGGGACTCCGGGGGGTTCTTGGTGGGTTCTCCAGGGGGTTCCTGGTGGGTTCCTATTAGGTTTTTTATAGGGTTTTGGGTTTGGAGGTCCGTTTGGGGTCATCGTTGGGTTCCCGTTGGGTTCTCCGTGGGGTGTGGGGTGTGGGGGATCATTGAGGGGTCGTTGGGGGTCCCTGTGGGGTTCTTGGTGGGTTCTCCAGGGGGTTCCTGGTGGGTTCCCGTTGGGTTCTTTATAGGGTTTTGGGTTTGGGGGTCCACTTGGGGTCATCGTTGGGTTCCCGTTGGGTTCTCCGTGAGGTGAGGGGTGGGGGGGATCGTTGAGGGGTCGTTGGGGGTCCCTGTGGGGTTCTTGGTGGGTTCTCCAGGGGGTTCCTGGTGGGTTCCCATTAGGTTTTTTATAGGGTTTTGGGTTTGGGGGTCCATTTGGGGTCATCGTTGGGTTCTTCGTTGGGTTTTTGGTCTTGACCGCCCATTTGGGGGCCAGTGGGGGTCCCTATGGGGTTCCTGGTGGGTTCTCCAGGGGGTTCCTGGTGGGTTCCCGTTGGGTTCTTTATAGGGTTTTGGGTTTGGGGGTCCATTTGGGGTCCCTACGGGGTTTCCGTTGGGTTGTTCATTGGGTGAGGGGTGTGGGGGATCGTTGGGGGGCCAGTGGGGGTCCCTATGGGGTTCTTGGTGGGTTCTCCATAGGGCTCCTGGTGGGTTCATATTAGGTTCTTTATAGGGTTTTGGGTTTGGGGGTCCATTTCAGGTCCCTATGGGGTTTCCGTTGGGTTCTCCATGGGGTGTGGGGTGTGGGGGATCATTGAGGGGTCGTTGGGGGTCCCTGTGGGGTTCTTGGTGGATTCTCCATGGGGTTCCCGTTGGGTTCCCGTTGAGTTCCCATTGGGTTCCCATTGGGTTCCCATTGGGTTCCCCGTGGGTTGTGGGGTGTAGGGGGTCAATGGGGGTCTTTATGGGGTTCCTGGTGGGTTCTCCATGGGGTTCCCATTGGGTTCCCATTGGGTTCCTGTTGGGTTCTCCATGGATTGTTGGGTGTAGGGCACGAACGATGGCTCCCATTGGGTTCCCATTGGGTTCCCATTGGGTTCCCATTGGGTTCCCAGTGGGTTATGGGGTTTATGGGGTCAATGGGGGTCCTCATGGGGTTCCTGGTGGGTTCTCCATGGGGTTCTTGTTGGGTTCCCATTGGGTTCCCATTGGGTTTTCTATAGGTTGTTGAGCGTAGGGCACGAACGATGGTTCCCGTTGGGTTCCCATTGGGTTCCCAGTGGGTTATGGGGTTTATGGGGTCAATGGGGGTCCTCATGGGGTTCCTGGTGGGTTCTCCATGGGGTTCTTTTTGGGTTCCCGTTGGGTTTTCTATAGGTTGTTGAGCGTAGGGCACGAACGATGGTTCCCGTTGGGTTCCCATTGGGTTCCCCATGGGTGTTGGGGTTTATGGGGTCAATGGGGGTCCTCATGGGGTTCCTGGTGGGTTCTCCATGGGGTTCTTTTTGGGTTCCCGTTGGGTTCCCGTTGGGTTCTCCATGGATTGTTTAGTGTAGGGTGCCAACAGTGGTTCCCATTGGGTTCCCGTTGGGTTCCCGTTGGGTTCCCATTGGGTTGTGGGGTATATGGGGTCAATGGGGGTCCCTATGGGGTTCGTGGTGGGTTCTCCATGGGGTTCCCGTTGGGTTCCCATTGGGTTTTCTATAGGTTGTTGAGTGTAGGGCACGAACGGTGGTTCCTGTTGGGCTCCTGTTGGGTTCCCGTTGGGTTCCCGTTGGGTTCCCCGTAGGTTTTGGGGTCCGGGCGCTGCCGGGTGTCCCCATAAGGTGTCCCCCCCTGTCCCCCCATCCCCCCTAGGGGTGAAGATCATGTTCCGCGTGGGGCTGGTGCTGCTGCGGCAGGCGCTGGGCAGCCCCGAGAAGCTGCGGAGCTGCCAGGGGATGTACGAGACCATGGAGCGCCTGCGCAGCGCCCCCACCGCCGCCATGCACGAGGACCTCCTGGTGCAGCAGGTGGGGCTGCGGGGTCGCGGGGTGGGGGGGTCAAGGGGTTGTGGGGTCAAGGGGTTGTGGGGTCAAGGGGGCAGGGTATGGGGTCGCGGGGTTGTGGGGTCGCAGGGTTGTGGGGTCAAGGGGGCAGGGTATGGGGTCGCGGGGTTGTGGGGTCAAGGGGTTATGGGGTTGTGGGGTTGTGGGTTATGGGGTTATTTGGGTGGGTTATGGGGTCACGGGGTTGTGGGGTCAAGGGGTTGTGGGGTCAAGGGGTTGTGGGGTTGTGGGGTTATGGGGTTGTGGAGTTGTGTGGTCACGGGGTTGTGGGGTCACGGGGTTGTGGGGTCAAGGGGTTGTGGGGTCAAGGGGTTGTGGGGTCAAGGGGGCAGGGTATGGGGTCAAGGGGTTGTGGGGTTGTGGGGTTATGGGGTTGTGGGGGCGGGTTATGGGGTCGCGGGGTTGTGGGGTCATGGGGTTACGGGGTTATTTGGGCGGGTTATGGGGCTGCGGGGTCGCGGGGTGGTGGGGTCACGGGGTTGTGGGATCAAGGGGGCAGGGTATGGGGTCGCGGGGTTGTAGGTTCAAGGGGTTGTGGGGTCAAGGGGTTGTGGGGTCACGGGGTTGTGGGGGCACGGGGTTGTGGGGTTATGGGTTTATTGGCATGGGTTATGGGGTTATGGGGTTGTGGGGTCAAGGGAGCAGGGTATGGGGTCAAGGGGTTGTGGGGTTTTGGGGTTGTGGGGTCAAGGGGGCAGGGTATGGGGTCGCGGGGTTGTGGGGTTGTGGGGTTATGGGGTTATTTGGGTGGGTTATGGGGTCACGGGGTTGTGGGGTCAAGGGGTTGTGGGGTCAAGGGGTTGTGGGGTCAAGGGGTTGTGGGGTCGTGGGGTTGTGGGGTCACGGGGTTGTGGGGTCAAGGGGTTGTGGGGTCAAGGGGGCAGGGTATGGGGTCGTGGGGTTGTGGGGTTGTGGGTTATGGGGTTATTTGAGTGGGTTATGGGGTGGTGGGGTCAAGGGGTGGTGGGGTCAAGGGGTTGTGGGGTCAAGGGGTTGTGGGGTCAAGGGGTTTTGGGGTTATGGGGTCAAGGGGGCAGGGTATGGGGTCGTGGGGTTGTGGGGTTGTGGGGTTATGGGGTTATTTGGGTGGGTTATGGGGTTGTGGGGTTGTGGGGTCACGGGGTTGTGGGGTCACGGGGTTGTGGGGTCAAGGGGGCAGGGTATGGGGTCGGGGGGTTATAGGGTCAGGGGGCGATATAGGGTCAGGGGGATATAGGGTGATGGGGATATAGGGTCGGGGGTATATAGGGCCAGGAGGTTATAGGGTCGGGGGATGTATAGGGTCAGGGGGTTATGGGGTCAGGGGGATATAGGGTCATGGGGATATAGGGTCGGGGGGTTATAGGGTCAGGAGGTTATAGGGTCGGGGGCATATAGGGTTGGGGTTATAGGACGACATAAAAACAAGGGGATTTCGGGGCCGGGGGGGCACAACGGGATTTAGGGTCGGGGGGATTTGGGGGTGACGGGGATTTGGGGTGTCCCCCCCCCCCCCCGCAGGTGACGTCGCTGCCGGTGACGGAGGCGCTGATCGAGCGGGAGCGGGGGGCGCAGCTGCGGCGCTGGCGGCAGACGCGGGGGGAGCTGCAGCGGCCGCCCCCCCCCAGCCTCCACGGGGCCCGCGCCATCCGCCGGGGGGGGGGCGGCGGGGCCGAGACCCCCCAGCTCCTCGGGGGGGGGACCCTAAAAGCGGGGGGGGGCGGGCGGGGGGAGAAGGAGGCCCCCAAAATCGAGGGGGGCGGGCAGGGGGAGAAGGAGGCCCCCAAAATCGAGGGGGGGGGGGCGGGAGGGGAAGGGGACCCCCCGGTTAGGGGGGGGGGGAGCAGGGTTTTAAGGAGCCCCCCCAATTGGGGGAGGGGTCCCGGGGGGAGGAGGGACCCCCGAAATTAGGGGGGGGGGGCCAGGAGGGGAAGGAGCCCCCCCAATTAGGGGAGGGGTCCCGGGGGGAGGAGGGACCCCAAAGATTTGAGGGGGGGGCCCAGGAGGGGAAGGAGCCCCCCCAGTTAGGGGAGGGGTCCCGGGGGGAGGAGGGACCCCCGAAATTGGGGGGGGGGGGCCCAGGGACCCTCGGAATTAGGGGGGGGGTCCCGGGGGGATGGGGAGCCCCCGAAATTGGGGGGGGGTCCCCAGGGACCGCCGGAATTAGGGGGGGGGTCCCAGGGGGACGTGGGGGCCCCAAAATCAGAGGGGGGGTCCCAGGGGGAGAAGGAGCCCCCCAAATCGGGGGGGGGTCCCCGGGGGCGCCCCCCGGCCCGGGGGCTCCTGGAGCGGTGCCGGGAGCGGCTGCAGGGGCGGCGCAAGGCGGGGGGGGGGGGCGGCGGACGAGGAGCCCCCCCCCGCGGCCAGAGACCCCCCCCGGTGAGGAGGGGCCGGTGAGTGAGCGGGGACGGGGTCGGGGGGGGGCGGGGGGGGGGTGGGGGGTTGATTGACAGCTCCCTCTGTCGCCCTGGGTTTGATTGACAGGTCAGTGGGATAGCTAGCCCTTTGATTGACAGCTGTGTTTGGTCGATACGTTTGATCGGCAGCTCCGCTTGATAGCGATCCCTTTGATTGACGGCTCGATTTGAGGGATAGATTTGATTGACAGCTCTCTGATTGATTTAGTCGACGGTCCCATTCGATTGATGGCCCTTTGACAGCTGTATTTGATGGATATATTTTGATTGACAGCTCTATTTGATAGAACTGACTGACAGCCCCGTTTGAGTGATGGGTCTTTGATTGACAGCTCCATTTGATGGCTTATGTTTGATTGACACCTCGATTTGATTGGTATATTTGATTGACAGCTCTATTTTCCTGATGGGCCTTTGATTGACAGCTCTATTTGAGGGATAGATTAGATTGACAGCTCTATTTGAATGATAGAATTGATTGACAGCCCCCTTCGAGTGATGGCTGTTTGATTGACAGCTCCATTTGATTGGTAACTAACTGACAGCTCTATTTGATGAATATATTTGATTGACAGCTCCGTTCGGCAGGTCCATTTGATTGACAGCTCTACTTGATGGGTATATTTGATTGACAGATCCATTTGGTGGATACATTTGATTGACAGCTCGATTTGACTGCCCTGTTTGATTGACAGCTCTGTTGGACAACTCTATTTGACGTCTCTATTTGATTGACAGCTCGATTTGAGAGACTTATGCGATTGACAGCTCTATTTGAGCCACCCCAGTTGACGGACTGCTGATTTGATTGACAGCTCGCTGTGATTGACAGCTCCCTGTGATTGACAGCTCTCTCCCCTTTGATTGACAGCCCCGGCCCAGCCCCTGATTGGCTGACTGACGCCCCAGCCTGTGATTGACAGCTCGGATTGACGAATCCCCCTTAACACCGGCTCCAGCTGATTGACAGCCCCGGCTGATTGACAGCTCCATTTGATTGACAGCGCCCACCCGATTGACAAGGCATCAAATAACAGCCCCTGATTGACAGCTCCAGTTTATTGACACCTCCGGTTGATTGACAGCCCCGGATGATTGACAGCTCCGGTTGATTGACAGCTTGGGTTGATTGACAGCCCTGACTGATTGACAGCCCCGTTTGATTGACAGCTCTGTCTGATTGACAGCCACGTCTAATTGTCCGCGGCATTTGATTGACAGCTCAGTCTGATTGGCAGCTCTGATTGATTGACAGCCCCATCAAACAGACAGCTCGATTTGATTGACAGCCCCATTTGATTGACAGCCAGGACTGATTGAGAGCTGTGATTGACAGCTCCATTTGATCGACAGCCCAGCTTGATTGACAGCTCCATTTGATTGACAGCTCAGTTTGATCAACAGCCCGGATTGATAGACAGCCCAGTTTGATTGACAGCCTAGTTTGATTGACAGCGCAGTTTGAGAGCTCCGTTCACTTGACAGACCCCTTTGATTGACAGCCCGGATTGATTGACAGCCACGTTTGATTGACAGCCCAGGCCCATTGACAGCCGAGTCCGATCGGCAGCCCGGTTTGATTGACAGCTCCCAATGATTGACAGCTCCTCCTGATCCACAAGACGGATTGATCGACGGGCAGCCGTGATTGACAGCTCTGTCTGATTGACAGCCCGGAGCGATTGACAGCCGCGTTTGATTGACAGCCCCACCCGATTGACAGCCGAGTCCGATGGACAGCCCAGTTTGATTGACAGCTCATTCCAGTTGACAGCCTGGTTTGATTGACAGTTCGATTTGATTGACAGCGGTGATTGACAGCTCCATTTGATTGACAGCTCCGTTTGACAGTTCAGTTTGATTGACAGCTCCCGTTGGTTGACAGCGCTGTTTGATTGACAGCTCAGTTTGATTGACAGCTCCGTTTGATTGACAGCCCGGATTGATTGACAGCCCCGCCTGATTGACAGCGCCCACTCATCGCCCCCCATTTGATTGACAGCCCCCTTTGATTGACAGCCGCCTGGCCCCGCCCCCGCTTATTTAACAGACTCCGCCCCCCCCCCTCCCCCCCCCCCTCCCCCACCCCCCCCGGGTTATTTTTGGGTGAAAAAACGCCAAAAAAAGGCCCACGAGGAGCCCCCGGCCCCGCCTCTTTTTTTGAGGGGGCGGGGCTTGGGGAGGGGGCGGGGCTTAGGGAGGGGGCGGGGCTTGGGGAAAGGGGCGTGGCTTGGCGGGGGCGGGGCTATTTGGGGGGTCCTGGGGTGGGGGAGGGGCGGTTTGGGGGGGGTCTTGGGGCGGGGGAGGGGCGGTTTTAGGGGTTTCGGGGGGGTTGGGGGGGAGGGGGATTTTTGGGGCGAATTCGGGGTTTTTGAGGATTTCGGGGGGGGTCTCAAAGGGTGGGGGAGGGGTTTTTGGGGGGGGGAGGGGGTTAAAAAGTGGGGACGCGGCGCCTTTAAGAGCCGCCAGCACCGCGGCGCCGCGCCGCTGCCCGGAGTTTGCGTCACTTCCGCACGCCCCCCCCCCCGCCGGGCGGAAACCGGAAGTTTCGGCCCCGCGTTTACTTCCGGCGCGGCGCGAGAGCGGCGGCGGCGCCGGGTGAGCGTGCCCGGCCCGGCGGGGCTCATTTGCATATGCAAATTAAGGGCTTGGAAGGGCTAATTAGGAGTGGAGGGGGGTTTAATTAGGGTCGCGGGGGTGTTAGTTGGGGTCGGGAGGTGTTTAATTAGGGCCTGAGGGGGTTAACTGCGGTCGTGAGGGGGTTAATTAGGGCCTGGGGGGGGTTAATTGGGGTCGGGGGGGCTAATTAGGGCAATGGGGAGGTAATTAAGGCTTGCAGGGGGCTAATTAGGGGTGGTGGGTGTTAATTAGGGGCAGTGGGGGTGATAAGGGGGGGGTTGGGTTAATTGGAGTCTGGGGGGTTAATTAGGGATCGTGGGGGGCTAGTTAGGGTCAAAGGGGGCTAATTAGGATCAAAGGAGGCTAATTAGGGTCAAGGGGAGCTAATTAGCATCATGGGGGGCTAATTGAGGCTCAAGGGGGGATAATTGGGGATCAAGGAGGGCTAATTAGGGTCAAGGGGGTCTAATTAGGGTCAAGGGGGTCTAATTAGGGTCAAGGGGGTCTAATTAGGGTCAAGGGGGCTTAATTAGGGTCTGTGTGAGGATTGGGGCGGCTTAATTGGGGTACATGGGGGCCTCATTGGGATCAGACGAGCTAATTAGGGTCGGGGGGCTAATTAGAGTCTGGGGGGGGCTCATTGGGCTCTCCACGGTGTTAATTAGCACCTGTGGGGTTAATTAGGGCCGGGGGGGGCATTAATTAGGGTCTTGGGGGGGGGTAGCGGGTGTTGGGGGGGGCAGCAGTGGCTTTTAATTAGCACTGCCTCCGTTATGGGGGGGGGCTAATTAGGGGCTGCGGTGATTAAGGGGGTTAATTGGGGGTTAGCAAAGGGTTAATGAGGGGTTAATGAGGGCTAATTAAGGCCTAATTGCAGCCATGGCCAAGCGCAAGGTGACCTTCGAGGACCTCGAGGACGAGGAGGAGCCGGGGCCCCCCCGCAAGAGGGTGAGGGGCGGGAGGGGGGGGGGCGCTATGGGGCGCTATGGGGCACTGTGGGGCAGATATGGGGGGCTATGGGGCGCTATGGGGTGGATATGGGTGGTTGTGGGGTGCTATGGGGCAGATGTGGGGCGCTATGGGGCAGCTATGGGGGGCTGGGGGGCGCTATGGGGTGGCTATGGGGCGCTATGGGGTGGATGTGGGGGTTCTGGGGCGCTATGGGGCGCTATAGGGTGGATATGGGGCGGCTGTGGGATGCTATGGGGTGGATATGGGTGGTTGTGGGGCGTTACGGGGTGGGTATGGGGCACTATGGGGTGGATATGGGTGGTTGTGGGTGCTATGGGGCAGATATGGGGGGCTGGGGGGCCTATGGGGTGGATGTGGGGTGCTATGGGGCGGATATGGGGGTTATGGGGCGCTATGGGTGGATGTGGGGTGCTATAGGGTGGATATGGGGGTTATGGGGCGCTATGGGGTGGATGTGGGGTGCTATGGGGTGCTATAGGGTGGATATGGGTTGGATATGGGCGCTATGGGGCAGATATGGGTGGTTGTGGGGCGCTATGGGGCGGATATGGGGCACTATGGGGCGCTATGGGGTGGATGTGGGGCGCTATGGGGCGGATATGGGGCACTATGGGGCGCTATGGGGTGGATGTGGGGTGCTATAGGGCGGATATGGGGGTTATGGGGCGCTATGGGGTGGATATAGGGGACTATGGGGTGGCTGTGGGGCGCTGCGGGGCAGATATGGGGGGCTGGGGGGCGCTATGGGGTAGGTGTGGGGCGCTATGGGGTGGATATGGGGGGCTATGGGGTGGATATGGGGGGCTATGGGGCGGATATGGGGTGCTATGGGGTGGCTGTGGGGCGCTATGGGGTGGATATGGGTGGTTGTGGGGCGCTATGGGGCAGAAAGGGGCGGCTGGGGGGCCTATGGGGCGGCTGGGGGGCGCTATGGGGTGGCTGGGGGGGGCTGTGGGGTGGATATGGGGTGTCCGTGGGGCGCTATGGGGTGTCTGTGGGGCGCTATGGGGTGTCTGTGGGGCGCTGTGGGGCATTAGGGGGTGTTATGGGGTGGTTGTGGGGTGTCTGTGGGGCGCTATGGGGTGTCCATGGGTGCTGTGGGTCACTATGGGGTGTCCGTGGGTCGCAATGGGGCGCTATGGGGCGCTATGGGGTGTCCGTGGGGTCTCTGTGGGGTGCTATGGGGTGGATATGGGTGGTTGTGGGTGCTATGGGCAGATACGGGGTGTCCGTGGGGCGCTATGGGGTGTCCGTGGGGCGCTATGGGGTGTCTGTGGGTCACTATGGGGTGGTTGTGGGGTGCTATGGGGCGCTATGGGGTGTCCATGGGGTCTCTGTGGGGCGCTGTGGGGTGGCTGTGGGGCGTTAGGGGGTGTTACGGGGTGGTTGTGGGGTGTCCGTGGGGTGCTGTGGGTCACTATGGGGTGTCCGCGGGGCGCTATGGGGCGCTATGGGTCACTATGGGGTGTCCGCGGGGCGCAGGAGGCGCTGGGCGGCCCCGGCAGCCGCTTCTCGGGGAAGCCGTCCCTGGACAGCGACGAGGACGACGACGACGACGACGGCGGCACCCTGGGGCTGCTCGACCTCGACGGTGGGCGCTGGGGGGCGCTATGGGGCGGCTGGGGGGTGCTATGGGCGCTATGGGGCGGCTATGGGGCACTATGGGGTCATTATGGGGTGGTTATGGGGTCCTATGGGGCGCTATGGGGCGTTATGGGGCGCTATGGGGCGCTATGGGGCGCTATGGGGCGGCTATGGGGCGCTATGGGGTGGCTGTGGGGTCGTTATGGGGTGGCTGTGGGGCGGGGGGGCGCTACGTTTTATATTTCTTAATGTTTTTTGTATGGGGTTTTTGGGCTTTTTTTGGTATGTTTTTTAATGTTTTTTTATATTTTTAATGGTTTTTTAAAGTTTTTTTTATGTTTTTTACGTTTTTATGGGACTTTTTTATGGGATTTTTTTATGGATTTTTTTATGTTTTCTTTTTATGTATGGGTTTTAATGGTTTTTTTTATGTTTCTTGTTACGTGTTTTTATGGTTTTTTTATGTTTTTTTATGTGTTTTTTTCATGGTGGTTTTTTTGTATGGGTGTTTTTTGCATGGGTGTTTTTTATGGTTTTTTTATGGTTTTATGTTTTCTATGTTTTTTTTATTTATTTTTATGGGTTTTTATGGGTTTTCTATTTTTTCATATTCTTTTATGTTTTCTATGTTTTTTTTATGGCTTTCTTTTATGGCTTTTTAAATGTTTTTTATTTTTTTGGTGTTTTTTTACATTTTTTGTGGTTTTTTAGTTTTTATTTTTTTAATTTTTTATTTTTTTATTTTTATTTTTTTTTATGTTTTTAATGTTTTTTTATTTTTTTATTTTTTATTTTTTATTTTATTTTTTATTTTTTTTATTTTTTTATGGCTTTTATGGCTTTTTTATGTTTTTTTTTATGGGCTTTCATTTTTTTATGTTTTTTTTTATGTTTTTTATGTTTTTTCTATGGCTTTTTTTTATGGCTTTTTTTATGGCTTTTTTTTATGGTTTTTTATGTTTTTTAATGGTAATTTTATTTTTATGTTTTTTTATGTTATGGCTTTTTTTATGGCTTTTTTTAATGGGTTTTTTAATGTTTTTTTTTTTAAATTTTTTATGTTTTTTAATGGTTTTTTTATTTTTTATGTTTTTTTTATGTTCCTTATGTTTTTTTTTAATGACTTTTTTTATGGCTTTTTTATGTTTTTTTTTAATGTTTTTTTTATTTTTTATGGTTTTTTAATGTTTTTTATGGGGTTCTTTTTATGGGGTTCTTCTTATGGTTTTTTTATGTTTTTTTATGGTTGTTTATGTTTTTTTATGTTTTGTTTGTTTTATAATGTTTTTTTTTTAATTTTTATGTTTGTTAATTTTTTTATGTATTTTTTAATGTTTTTTATGGTTAATGTTTTTTTAATGTTTTTTTTTATTTTTTATGTTTGTTAATTTTTTTTATGTATTTTTTTAATGGTTTTTATGGTTTTTTAATGTTTATGGTTTTTTTTATGTTTTTTTATGGTTTTTTTAATGTTTTTTATGGTTTTTTTATGGTTTTTTATGTTTTTTTTAATGTTTTTTTTAATGGTTTTTTTATGGTTTTTTTTATGGTTTTATGTTTTTTTATGATTCTTTTTCATGATTTTTTTATGGGGTTCTTTTATGGGGTCCTTTTATGTTTTTTTTAATGTTTTTTTATGCTTTTTTATGTTTTTTTATGGCTTTTTTAATGGGATTTTTATGTTTTTTCTATTTTTTTTTATGGTTTTTTTATGCCTTTTTTTTATGTTTTTTTTTTTATGGCTTTGATTTTTTTTAAGGACTTTTTCTATGACTTTTTTTTCAAATTCTCGGCGTTCCGGGGGGGTCCCCGTGCAGGGCAGGAGGCGGCGGCGCCGTGGGGCTGGGAGGAGGCGGGGGGCGGCCCCCCCCTGACCCCCTTCAACCTGGCCGAGGAGCTGAGCGAGGGCGACTTCGACCGCGACGGCAACTTCCGGCCCCGGCGCGCCCCCCGCGCCCCCGACCGCTGGCTCGACGCCCTCGACTGGGTGCGGGGGGGGTGTGGGGTCGGGGGGGGGTTGTGGGGTCGGGGGGGGTTGTGGGGTCGGGGGGGGTTGTGGGGTCGGGGGGGGGGTTGTGGGGTCGGGGGGGGTTATGGGGTCAGGGGGGGTTGTGGGGTCGGGGGGGTCACGGGGGGGTTATGGGGTCGGGGGGGGGCTGGGGGAAATGGGGGGATATAGGGGAAATGGGGGGGTTATAGGGTCGGGGGGGTTCTGGGGTCACAGGGGGGGTTATACGGTCAGGGGGGTCACGGGGGGGCTTGTGGGGTCACGGGGGGGCTTATGGGGTCACGGGGGGGGTTATAGGGTCGGGGGGTCAGGGGGGGTTGGGGGGTCGGGGGGGTTGGGGAATGGGGGGATATAGGGGAATTGGGGGGGTTATAGGGTCGGGGGGGTTGTGGGGTCACGGGGCAGGTTATAGGGTCGGGGGGGTTATAGGGTCGGGGTCACGGGGGGGTTGGGGGGTCGGGGGGGTTGGGGGAAATGGGGGGGTAATGGGATATAGGGGAACTGGGGGGGTTATAGGGTCGGGGGGGTCAGGGGGGGTTGGGGGGTCGGGGGGGGTTATAGGGCTGGGGGGGGTTGTGGAGTCACAGGGGGGGTTATAGGGTCAGGGGGGTCACGGGGGGGCTTGTGGGGTCGGGGGGGGCTTATGGGGTCACGGGGGGGGTTATAGGGTCGGGGGGGTCAGGGGGGGTTGGGGGTCGGGGGGGGTTATAGGGCTGGGGGGGGTTGTGGAGTCACAGGGGGGGTTATAGGGTCGGGGGGGTCACGGGGGGTTGTGGGGTCGGGGGGGTTGGGGAAATGGGGGGGAAATGAGATATGGAGGAAATGGGGGGGTATAGGGTTGGGGGGGGTTTATAGGGCCGGGGGGGGTTATAGGGTTGGGGGGTCACGGGGGGGTTGGGGGGTTAAGGGGGGTTGGGGGAAATGGGGGAGGGTTTATAGGGCCGGGGGGGGTTATAGGGTCAGGGGGTCACAGGGGGGTTGGGGGAAATGGGGGGGAAATGGGATATAGGGGAAATGGGGGGGTTGTGGGGTCGGGGGGGGTTGTGGGGTCACGGGGGGGGTTGTGGGGTCACAGGGGGGGTTATAGGGTCGGGGGGGGTTGTGGGGTTAAGGGGGGTCACGGGGGGGTTATGGGGTCGGGGGGGTTGGGGGAAATGGGGGGGACATGGGGTATAGGGGAAATGGGGGGGTTGTGGGGTCAGGGGGGGGTTATAGGGTTTGGGGGGGGGTTATAGGGTTGGGGGGTTATGGGCTTAATTGGGAGGGATTAATGGGGGGTCACGGGGTTAATGGGGGTCACGGGGTTAATTAGGGTGCGGGGGGGTCAATGGGGGGGGGTAACGGCGCTAACGGGGGAGTTACGGCATTACCGAGCCTCGCCCTGGCCTTAACGAGGCCGCGCGGCCGTTAATTACCCTAATTACCCCCCCCCCCCCGCAGATGGAGATCCGGCCCCGCCCCCCGCGCCCCTCCCCGCCGCCGCCCCCCCCCCCGCCCCCCCCGGGGGTGCTGCTGCGGGGGGCGCTGGCGCTGCTGCGCCCGGGGGAGACGGTGGCGGGGGCCCTGCGGCGCCTGGGGGACGAGGCCCGGAGGCAGCGGAGGCCGCGGGGAGGCAGAGGAGGGAGGGGAGGAAGGCCGGGGGGGGGGCGAGGACGGGGAGGAGGAGGAGGAGGAGGCCGGGGGGCGCTGAGGCCGAAGAGGAGGAGGAGGAGGAGGTGGTGAGGAAGGAGC
>NW_027663751.1:0-38272 GCF_964034855.1 Anser brachyrhynchus | reverse complement strand
GGACCGGCAACCCGACCATGCGAGCCCGGGGGGGCCGGGGGGGGCCGTGGGGGCGCCTGGCGGGGACCCGGCTCGGTGAGGGCGGGGGGGGGAGGGCGGGGGGCCAGAGCGAGGGGGCTGGGGGCGGCCCTGGTCCTGGGGGGGGGTTGGGGGGGATTTGGGGTCAGCCTTGGGTCTAAGGGGGTCTCTGGGGGGGGTCTGAAGGGAGCCCTGGGTCCAACTGGGGGGGGGTTGGGGGGGGTTTGGGGCCAGCCTTGGCCTTGGGTGCAATGGGGGGGGAATTTGGGGGGGTCTGGGGGGGTCTGGGGCCAGCCCTGGCTCCAACGGGGGTCTCTGGGGGCAGCCCTGACACCCCCGGGGATGCTGGGGGGGGGCCGTGGGGGGGGGCAGCTGGGGCACCCCTGGGGGTGACGGGGGGGGATTTGGGGTCCGAAGGGGGAGGGGTCGGGGGCAGCCTGGACCCCCCCTGGGCCTAGTGAGGGGGTCTGGGGGGGGGGGCAGCCTGGGCCCTGCCCCAGTCAGGGGGTTTGCGGGGGGGCGAGGATGGGGGGGGGGGGGAGGATTTGTGGTGGGGAGGATGTGGGGGGGCAAGGACAGGAGGGGTGACGACGTGGGGGGGCGAGGATTTGGGGGGGCGAAGATTTGGGGGGGAAGGATGTGGTGGGGTGAGGATTTGGGGGGCGAGGATTTGGGGGGTGAGGACGTGGGGGGTGAGGATTTTGGGGGGCGAGAATATGGGGGGGCTAGACGTGGGGGGGGTGAGGATTTGGGGGGCAAGGATGTGGGAGGGCAAGTATTTGGGGGGCGAGAATGTGGGGGGGTGAGGATTTGGGGGGCGAAGATTTGGGGGGCAAGGATGTGGTGGGGTGAGGATTTGGGGGGTGAGGATTTGGGGGGGCGAAGATTTGGGGGGGGCGAAGATTTGGGGGGCAAGGATGTGGTGGGGCGAGGATTTGGGGGGGCGAGGATTTGGGGGGGCAAGGATTTGGGGGCAAGGACGTGGGGGGGCGAGGACGTGATGGGGGGAGGATTTTGGGGGGTGAGAATATGGGGGGGCTAGACGTGGGGGGGGTGAGGATTTTGGGGGGGCGAGGACATGGGGGGGCTAGATGTGGGGGGGTGAGGACATGGGGGGTGAGGACATGGGGGGGCTAGACGTGGGGGGGTGAGGATCTGGGGGGGGTGAGGATTTGGGGGGCAAGGACATGGTGGGGTGAGGATTTGGGGGGTGAGGATTTGGGGGGGGCCACGACTGACCCCCCCCCCCCCGTATCCGCAGGCCGCTGGTGCCGGGCGCTGCTGCGGGACTACGCGGAGGCGGCGCGGGAGGCGGCGCGCGGCGCCCGGCGGCGGCCGTGGCGGGCGGCGGGGGCCGCGGCGGCGCTGGGGGGGGCCCTGGCCTGCGCGGCGGCCGTGCCGGACCCCGACTCCTTCGAGGCGGCCTTACTGGAGGCGGCGGGGGCCCTGCTGCTCCTCTCCCCCCCCCACCCGCAGCCCCGAGGCCGAGCGGCACGTGCGGCGCCTGCTGCGGCGGCGCGACCGCGGGCAGCTGCGGTACCGGGGCCTGGTGCTGGCCGCCGTGGTGTACGAGGCGCCCTACGACGAGGCGGCCGCGCTGTACCGCGCCCGCTGCCCCCACCTCCGCCCCGCCCTGGTCCCGGCTGCCGGGCCGCCTGCTCGACGTCGGCTTCTGGGGCCGCTGGTGGGTGCTGGAGGCGAGGACGCGGGACTGCGACGTCAACGAGGAGGAGTTCGGGAGCCTTCCTCCCCACCTGCGGCGCCTGGAGGCCCGGCAGCTGCGCTCCGAGGAGAACGAGCGGCTCTTCCTGCAGAAATTCCGCCCCGTCCCGCTGGCGGACCTCGAGCGCGGCGCCGAGCCGTGACGGCGGGCCAATAAAGGCGGCGGCGGCGGCTCGCCCCGGCACGTTTTTTGGGGGAAATCGGTGGGATTTGGGGCGCGGAGGCTCACGGCGCCGCCCCACCGTGGGTCCTCCCCCAGCCCCGCGGGCCCGTTGGGTTGGCGACGCCGCTTCGCTTTAACCCCGTTCGGTTTCCCCCAAATCCGCGCCCTTTGGCCCCAATCGCCTCAAATTCGCCCCAAAGGCGTGCTCTTTTGTCCCTGCGCCGTTCGCCAAATCCGCTCTGTTTTACCCCATTTTGGGGCCAGCCCAACTCCACGTCCCCATTTTTGATCCCCCCACTTTTATCTTTATTTATTTATTTAATTTTTTAGCCGCTTTGACGTCACCGACTCCACGCTCTCCCCGTTCTGCCCCGTCCCACCCCAAATCCCCACAATCCCCATTTTTCGCAATTTTTCCTCCCGTCTCCCCCGAGGTGCCGCTGCCGGCCCCGGGTTAACGCCGCGCGGCCCGCTCCTAATTATCGATTAACCGTTCATTAATTAAGCCCCCATGAATTATTTATCGCTGCACCATGCTCGGGGTTTTCCGTGGAGCTGCGTGCGCAACCGGGAGGTTTTATTTCTTTATTTACGTATTTGAATGCTTTTATTTTTTATATTTTTCCACTTTTTTTTTTCCCCATTTTTCTCCCCAAATCCTCAGGGGCAGGACGGGCAGCATTTAATTGCCTTAAAAAATTGGCTAAAACCACCCCAAAAGGCCCCGGTGGTGCGGGGTTTTGCCTCACCGGCCTCACCGGCGTGGCCGCAGCGCGTTTTGGGGGGATTTTGGTGAATCTGGCGATTGTGGCGCACCCCCCGCGGCGCTCAGGTGGGTTTGGGGGGGTTTAGGGTTTTTGGTTTTTTTTTAGGGTTTTCCGTTCTCCAAACGAGCTGGGTTTAACGAGGTCTCGTCGCCATGGAGACCGCAGCGCCCGTCGTAATTAAGCGCCGGTAGGCAAAAAAGAGGGCGAAAAAATGGAATTTGGCATTTTTGGGGGAACGCGTGGGGCGGACACGGCTCTGCTTAATTAATAACGCTGCTAATTAGAGCCGGGCAGGGGCTGGTGCCAAAGAACACGAGTCTGTGGCTGCCGGGCTTAATTGTTCCTCGCCGGGCCCGTTAGGAAGCGGTGCCGTGGGGTATTTTTGGGGGGGATTTTACAGATTTGGGGTTTTTTGACACGAGGCCGGGACAGGCGACGGCAGCGCCCGAAGCGGCTCCTCGAGGAGGCAACGCAGGTCCGTCGGTGCCTGGGTCGGAAATCGAGGAGAAAAACGAGGATTTTGTGCCAGGCGGCTTTCCCCGGGCGCCGTTTGATGCGCAGCGAAGCTTTTGATGGAAAACGAGGGGGAAAAAAAGCGTTTTTTGGCTGGCCGTGCCCCTCGGCTGGCCCCGCTGGGACCCCGCTCCTGCTTTTCCCACAGACTTTGCCCAAACAGCTGCGTTTCCTCCCCAAACCCGCGTCCGCCCCGGCCTCTCCCGGGAGCGGCGCTGAAGTTTTCTGCCTGGCGGCGACGCCGGGCTTTCACCGCGGTTACTCACGATTGATTTGTTGAACAAAAAAGCATCGTTTTGGGGGGCAAACCGCGCTCCCTGCGTGGGTTGTGCTGGGCTCACAGACCCCGTCCCAGGGCCCCCCACAGACCCCAGCCCCCCAGGCCCCGTCCCAGGGCCCCTTCCCCTCAGGGTCCTTTCCCCTCGGCCCCCTTCCCCTCGGCCCCCTCCCCAGGTCCCCCCAGACCCCCCTTCCCCTCACAGCCCCCCCCCAGCTCCCCTCACGGCCCCCATCTCCCAGCCCCCTCCCCCCACAGCCCCCCCTCCCCCCTCCCTTCGCCGCAGTGGCTCCGCCATTGCGCATGCGCGCGCCGGGGAGGGAGGGGGCGCAGCGGAGCCGTTGGCGCCCTCGGCGCGCGCACGAGGCGCGAGGCACGCGCCCCCCCGCCCCCCGGCCCCCTCCGCCTCACCCCATTGGCTGCGGCGGGGAGACGGACGGGCGGAGGCGAGCCGGAGAGCGGCCTCCCTATTGGGCGGGCGGGCGGGGAGGGGCGGGCCTTCCTTTGCCTCAACCTCCTCCTATTGGCCGGCTCGGCGATGAGAGGGGAGGGGGGAGGAGGGGCCGGCGCGCGCCCCCCGCGCCCTGCCCCGATTGGCGGGAGGCGCGGGCCGGCCGCCTCGCCATTGGTCGGCAGGGGGCGCGCGAGGCGGCGCGCACGCGCACTGGGCGCGCGCGTGCCCGTGAGGGGAGAGGAGGAGGAGGAGGAAGGGGGGGGAAGCGGGGGCGCGTCCCCGACGCTCCTCACACGGCGGCGGCGGCGGCGGCTCCTTTGTTCCGGGCGGGCCGCGGGGATGGGGCCCGCGGGCGGCGGCGGCGGCGGTGAGGGGCCGGGGGGGGGGTTCGGGGGGGACGGGAGGGGGGGCTGGGGGGGGCGAGGGGGGGCTGGGGGGGGGTACGGCGGCCCGCGAGGGTCACGGCGCCGCAGGCCGCGCTGCCCATTGTTGGGGGGGGGGCGGGGGAGCTGCCCCTTCCCCCCCCCTTGTGCCCCCCCCAACCCGCTCCCAGCCCCCTTTGTGCCCCCTCTTCGCCCCCCCCCCTTCCTGCTACACCCCCCGTGCCCCCCTCTTTCTGCCCTCCCCTTTCTACCCCCCATTTTCGTGGCCCCCCCCTCCCTCGTGCCCCCCCCCCATGTCCCCATCTTGGCTCCCCCCCCTCCTTTCTGCCCCCCCCTTTGTGCCTTCTCTTCACCCCCCCATCTTCGTGCTCCCCTATCTTCGTGCCCCCCCCCCCGCCCCCTATCTTGGCTCCCCCCCCTTCGTGCCCCCCCTCTTTGTGCCACCTCTTCACCCCCAGTCTCTGTGCCCCCCCACTTCGTGTCTCCCCCATGCCCCCCATCTTGGCTCCCCCCCCTTTCCGGCCCCCCCCTTCATGCCCCCTCCCTTCTGCCCCCTCTTCACCCCCCCCCCTTTGTGTCCCCCCCATGCCCCCCATTTTGGTTTCCCCCTCCCCCCCCCACCCCGTCTCTGCCCCCCCTTCTGCCCTCCCCTTTGTCCCCACCCCCCTTTCTGCCCCCCCCACCTTTGTGCCCCCCCTTTGTTTTCCCACCTTATTTCCCCCCCCCATCTTGGTTCCCTGCCCCGCCCCCATCCCCTTTGTGCCCCCCCCCCCCCCCCTTTGTGCCCCGCAACCTCCCCGGATTCCCCCCCCCGTCTTCCTCCTCCACCCCCCTCAGTGTTCAACCCCATCCCCCCGTTTCCTAGACCCCCCCCGCGTTTCCCAGACCCCCCCCCTTCCCCCTTCTCAGCCCCATCCCCCCCCGTTCACCTCCCTTCCCCCCCCCCCCCCCCTTCCATCTCCCCTTTACCCCACAGCAGCTTTTTGGGGCTCTGCGGTGCCCCCCCCAGCTCTGTGCCCCCCCCTATTTCCCCCCCCATCACCGTTTCTCTTTGTGGGCGCCCCCCCGGGGCCGGATCCTTCCCACCCGGGCTTTGCCCGCCCTTCAGGAGGGTGCCGCTTCCCTGCCCCCCCCCCTCAGGTTTTGGGGTGGCGCCCCCCCATTTTGGGGTCTCTGCCTCACCTGTGGACCCCCAGGGCCACCTCCCTCCAATCCTCCAAAATTATTGGTATTTTTTTTCTTCTTTCTTCCATTTCCTGCGGGTTTGTGCCCCGGGGAGGGGGGGGGCAGCTCGCTCCCTCCCTTTCAGCCCTCGCCCCCCCCCCCCCTCATTAGCTCCCTGCTTATTAGCGCTCATACAAAGCTCGCACCGAGCTCCCCCCAGACACCCCCCTCCACCACAGCGGTGATTTTTTAATTAAAAAACACCAGAAACGGTAACAAAAAAACCAAACAAAATAACAAATTACCCCAACTGGGCGCCACATCGCCCCCCTTCCTGCCGTTTTTGGGGGCTTTTTGCCCGTTTTCTTTATTTTTTTGCCCAAAAAGCTGCAAATTCGGCTAAATTTGGTGTGAGGCCACGAACCGCGAGCGTGCTCCTCGCGCTCGGTGACCGCAGGTGTCTCCCCCGGTGTTACACCATGGAAAAATGGGCTGAAACCCTCATTAATAGGGGGAAATGGGCTGAAACCCTCATTAATAGGGGGAAATGGGCTGAAACCCTCATTAGTAGGGGGAAATGGGCTGAAACCCTCATTAGTAGGGAAAAATGGGCTGAAACCCTCATTAATAGGGAAAAATGGGCTGAAACCCTGGTTAATAGGGGGAAATGGGCTGAAATCCTCATTAATAGGGGGAAATGGGCTGAAACCCTCATTAATAGGGAAAAATGGGCTGAAAACCTTCATTAGTAGGGAAAAATGGGGTGAAAACCCTCGTTAATGGGGAAACTGGGCTGAAACCCTCGTTAATAGAGGGGAATTGACTGAAAACCCTCATTAGTAGGGAAAAATGGGGTGAAAACCCTCATTAACGGGGGGAAACTGGGCTGGTAACCCTCGTTAATGGGGGAAGCTGGGCTGAAACCCTCGTTAATGGGGGAAGCTGGGCTGAAACCCTCGTTAATGGGGGAAGCTGGGCTGAAACCCTCGTTAATGGGGGAAGCTGGGCTGAAACCCTCGTTAATGGGGGAAGCTGGGCTGAAACCCTCGTTAATAGAAGGGAATTGACTGAAAACCCTCATTAGTAGGGAAAAATGGGGTGAAAACCCTCATTAACGGGGGGAAGCTGGGCTGGTAACCCTCGTTAATGGGGGAAGCTGGGCTGAAACCCTCGTTAATGGGGGAAGCTGGGCTGAAACCCTCGTTAATGGGGAAGCTGGGCTGAAACCCTCGTTAATGGGGGAAGCTGGGCTGAAACCCTCGTTAATGGGGAAGCTGGGCTGAAACCCTCGTTAATAGAAGGGAATTGACTGAAAACCCTCATTAGTAGGGAAAAATGGGGTGAAAACCCTCATTAATGGGGGAAGCTGGGCTGAAAACCCTCGTTAATGGGGGGAAACTGGGCTGAAACCCTCGTTAATGGGGGAAACTGGGCTGAAACCCCTCGTTAATGGGGGAAACTGGGCTGAAACCCCTCGTTAATGGGGGGAAACTGGACTGAAACCCCTCGTTAATGGGGGAAGCTGGGCTGAAACCCTCGTTAATGGGGGAAGCTGGGCTGAAACCCCTCGTTAGTGGGGGAAAACAGGCTGGAAACCCTCGTTAGTGGGAGGAAACTGGGCTGAAACCCTCGTTAATGGGGGAAGCAAGCGAGCTGCCCTGGCCCAAATGAGGTCGAGTAATTAAGGCAGCGTTTTCCCCCCCCTGCAATCAAGGAATTAATTACCCCCACCCCCCCCCTGTTTTCTCTCTAACCGAGCCACGAGCCGCGTTTCTGCGCAGACGCCGGCGAAGTTCCCATCTCCTTAAGGACCCCGGGGGGGCTGTCAGTGCTAATTCCCCCCTAATTAACCCCCCACCCCGCTAATTAGCCCCCCCCAAACCCTCCTTTCCCCGCAGCGCTGCGCTGACGGCTCCCCCCGAGGCCTCGGCCGCCCCCAGCCCCGGCGGATTTCGGGGAGCTCCATGCCCGTAGGTACGTGCTGTCCTCTGGGGGGGAGGAAAACAAGTGGGAAAGGGAATTTTGGGGGAAAATACGTAGGATTTGCGTCCCCACGAGCGATTTGCCACCGGGCTGACCTCAGGGGCGCCTGTAAAGCTCCGAGCGCCCCCAAAACCGCCCGAGCTCCCCCAAAACCTCGTGGCTTTCCCACGCGCAAACAAAAACGCGCGCCCAAACACCCGCAAACTGCCCAAATTACCCCAAACGGAGCCGCCCGGCCTCGCACCGGCAGGCAGCTGTCGTTCCTGCACCCTTGGTCCTGAGCTTTAACGGCTAACGAGGGTGTTAGTTAGGATTTTAACAGCCCCCTCAGACCCGAATCCTGCAGGATCGTCCCCAGTTCGTCCCGCGGGGGCCAGCCCTCCCGCTCTGCCCCCTCGGGGTGACCACCACGGAGCTCAGGACCCTCGGGAGCCCCGTTTTTAAGTGAAGAACCCCCCCCTCAGCGCCCCCCGCTGTAATTAGTCCCTAACGAGGGGGGCTCCGGGCCCGGCCCCGCAAAGCAAACCCCTGCCCGTTCCCCTTTCTGTTCCCAAAAACCTCGTGGTAAGGGGAAGTCAGCGCGGCCGGCTCGGTTCAGCTTGGGGCTTAATCCCATTTTGGGGCGGATCGGTCCCGTTTTGGGGGAAAATGGGTCCCGTTTTGGGGGATATCAGTCCCGTTTTGGGGGAAAATGGGTCCCATTTTAGGGGATTTCAGTCCCGTTTTGGGGCAGATCGGTCCCGTTTTGGGGGATATCAGTCCCGTTCTGGGGCAGATTGGTCCCGTTCTGGGGCAGATTGGTCCCGTTCTGGGGCAGATTGGTCCCATTTTGGGGGATATCAGTCCCGTTTTGGGGCAGATCGGTCCTGTTTTGAGGGAAATGGGTCCTGTTTTGGGGCCGATCTGTCCCCTTTTGGGGGAGATTGGTCCCATTTGGGGGGATCAGTCCTGTTTTGGGGCTGCAGGAGGGATGCAGGCTGCTCTACTTGCAAGGATCGGTCCCATTTTGGGGGAAATCAGTCCCATCTGGGGGGAGATTGGTCCCATTTTGGGGCTGCAGGAGGGGCCCAGGCTGCTCTACTTGCAGGGTTTGGTCCCGTTTTGGGGCGGATTGGTCCCGTTTTGGGGCGGATTGGTCCCATTCTGGGGATATTGGTCCCATTCTGGGGGATATTGGTCCCATTCTGGGGGATATTGGTCCTGTTTTGGGGCAGATCGGTCCCATTTGGGTGGAATCCATCCCGTTTTGGGGCTGCAGGAGGGGTGCAGGCTGCTCTACGTGCAGGGATCAGTCCTGTTTCGGTGAGATCAGTCCTGTTTTAGGGCGGATCAGCCCCGTTTTGGGGGATATTGGTCCCGTTTTGGGGGATATTGGTCCCGTTTTGGGGTGGATCAGTCCCGTTTTGGGGGATATCTGTCCCGTTCGGGGGCAAATTGGTTCCGTTGGGGTGGAATCAGTCCCATTTGGGGCTGCGGGAGGGGCGCAGGTTGCTCTACTTGCAGGGATCAGTCCTGTTTGGGTGAGATTGGTCCCGTTTTGGGGCGGATCAGCCCCGTTTTGGAGATATTGGTCCCGTTTTGGGGATATTGGCCCCGTTTTGGGGCAGATCAGCCCCGTTTTGGGGGACACTGGTCCCGTTTTGGGGATATCGGTCCCATTTTGGGGTATACTGGTCCTTTTTTGGGGTGGGGCGGTCCCGTTTGGGTGAGATTGGTCCCGTTTTGGGCTCTCTCCTCGCCCACCCCACGCGTTTCCAGGCGCGCCGCGGGGCCGGGCGCCCGCTTTTCCCCGCTGCCCTGTGCCCGGGGGGAAATCCTCTGTGCCCCCAACGGGAAATTCTCGCTCCGTCGGGGCCGGGAGCGGCGTGAGAGCGGCCGGAGGGCGTCCCTGCCTCCTCGGCTCCTGCGTTTGCATCCCCCCCCCGCGCCTAAAGCGGCCGATTCGGCCCTGAGCGCAGGATTTTTGGGGGTGGGGGGGAGCTCAACGTGCCTGGGACCGACTTAAATCGATTTCGCTCCCCGTGTGCCAAATCCCCGGGCGCTCCCCAGGGCTTCCCTGCTGCCTAACGATGCCCGGCCTCGTTAGCGGGGCCACGCCACCCCCCCCCTTAACGCCATTTCTTCCGCGGCAGGCCCCCGCTGACCATGTCCACCCCGGACCCTCCGATGGGCGGCACGCCGCGACCGGGTCCCTCGCCGGGCCCGGGCCCCTCGCCGGGTGCGATGCTGGGCCCCAGCCCCGGCCCCTCGCCCGGCTCCGCTCACAGCATGATGGGGCCCAGCCCCGGCCCCCCCTCGGCCGGGCACCCGCTGCCGCCCCAAGGGCCCGGGCCCTACGCTCAGGACAACATGCACCAGATGCACAAGGTGAGGGGGCGGCCCCGGGGGGGCTCTGTGCCCTTTTTTTTTGAGGGGGGGGGATTGGGGATGTCCTAGGGGCTTCAATCCTGTTTTTTGGGGGTATGGGGGACACCCTGGGGGCTTCCATGCTCTTGTTTTTGGGATCAGGGACGCCCTGGGGGTTTCTGTCCCTTTTTTGGGTGATCAGGGACACCCTGGGGGTTTCCATCCCCTTTTGGGGGGGGATTGGGGTTGCCCTGGGGGTTTTCATCCCTTTTTTGGGGGATCAGGGACACCCTGGGGGCTTCCATCCCCTTTTTGGGGGGGTTTGGGGTTCCCCTGGGGGCTTCCATCCCCTTTCTTGGGGGGAACAGGGATGCCCTGGGGGCTTCCATCCCCTTGTTTTTGGGATCAGGGATGCCCTGGGGGCTTCCATCCCCTTTTAGGGGGGGATTGGGGTTGCCCTAGGGGCTTCCATCCCCTTTTTGGGGGGATCAGGGATGGCCTGGGGGCTTCCATCCCCTTTTAGGGGGGATTGGGGTTGCCCTAGGGGCTTCCGTCCCCTTTTTGGGGGGATCAGGGGTGCCCTGGGGGGTTCTGTCCCCTTTTTGGGGGGGATCAGGGATGGCCTGGGGGTTTCCATCCCCTTGCTTGGGGACAACCAGGGGGTTTCTGTCCCCTTTCTTAGGGGGATCAGGGACACCCTGGGGGCTTCCATCCCCTTGTTTTTGGGATCAGGGACACCCTGGGGGTTTCTGTCCCTTTTTTGGGGGGGGATCGGGGACGCCCTGGGGGCTTTTTCTGGCAGAAAAACCTCGGTTTCGAGGACCTTGGATCCATTCCGCGACCCTCCGACCTCCCGGGGCGGCACGGCTGCCGTGTTTTGGGGCAAAACTCTTCGGTTTCGTTCCTCGGGGGAGGATTTAGGGCCCGTTCTTCTCCCCTGCAGCCCATGGACTCGATGCACGAGAAGGGCATTGCCGACGACCCGCGCTACGGCCAGATGAAGGGCAT
The DNA here is from genome assembly GCF_964034855.1 of Anser brachyrhynchus. Lineage (NCBI taxonomy): Eukaryota > Metazoa > Chordata > Aves > Anseriformes > Anatidae > Anser > Anser brachyrhynchus. The sequence continues at coordinate 27,474 of NW_027663751.1, read as the reverse complement.
GGGGCTGCGGCCCGGCGGGCACGCGGGCATGGGGCCCCCCCCCAGCCCCATGGACCAGCACTCGCAAGGTGGGTTTCGGGGTGAAAACCCGCAGAAAAGGGCAAAGCCGCCTTTCCTGGGGGGTGGAAGGGACCGTCGGTCAGCCCTTTTTGCCCCCCCTCCTCTCGCCTTTTGCCCCCCCCTTTCCGTGCCTGCTGCCCCCCCCCCTTTCCGTGCCTGCTGCCCCCCCCCCTTTCCGTGCCTGCTGCCCCCCCCCCTTTCCGTGCCTTTTGCCCCCCATTCTCATGGCTTCTGCCCCTCCTCTCCTGCCTTTTGCCCCCCCCTCCTTTCCTGCCTTTTGCCCCCCCTTTCCATGCCTTTTTCCCCCCTCCTCCCACCTTTTGCCCCCCATTCTCATGGCTTTTGCCCCCCTCCTTCTGCCTTTTCCCCCCCCCGTTCCATGCCTTTTGCCCCCCTTTCCGTGCCTTGCCCCCCTCCTCTCCCGCCTTTTGCCTCCCCCCGCCTTTTGCCCCCCCTCCCCCCGCCTTTTGCCCCCCCTCCCCCCGCCTTTTGCCCCCCCCTCCCCCCGCCTTTTGCCCCCCCCCCGCCTTTTGCCCCCCCCTTCTCTCCCACCTTTTGCCCCCTCTTTCCGTGCCTTTTGCCCCCCATTCTCATGGCTTCTGTCCCTCTTCTCATGGTTTTTGCCCCCCCCCGCCTTCTGCCCCCCATTCTCATGGCTTCTGCCCCCCTTCTCTCCTGCCTTTTGCCCCCCCCCCTTTCCGCTTCTTGCCCCCCTTTCTGTGCCTTTTGCCCCTCCCTCCTCCCACCTTTCGCCCCCCCATCTCCGTGCCTTTTTCCCCCCTCTCCACGCCTTTCGCCCCCCTTTTTGTACAACCCCCCAACCCCGTATAACATCCCCCTCTCCTCCCAGGTTACCCCTCTCCCCTGGGGGGCTCGGAGCACGCCTCGAGCCCGGTGCCTGCCAACGGCCCGGCCTCCGCCCCGCCGCTGCCCTCCGGCCCCGCGGGGGTCCCGCTGGACGGCGCCGACCCGCAGGCCCTGGGCCAGCAGAACCGGGGGCCGACCCCCTTCAACCAGAACCAGCTGCACCAGCTGCGGGCCCAGATCATGGCCTACAAGATGCTGGCCCGGGGCCAGCCCCTCCCCGAGCACCTCCAGATGGCCGTGCAGGGCAAACGGCCGCTGCCCGGCATGCAGCAGCAGCTGCCCACGCTACCTCCACCCTCCGTGGCCGCCGCGGGGCCGGTGCAAGGGCCCGGACCGGGACCGACGCCTCCAAACTACAGCAGACCTCACGGTGAGCCCGCCTCGCGGCAACCCCCCCCCCCCCCCCGCGTCCCCTCCCGGGACCCCGCTTCGGGCTCGGGTTCGCCCCCGCGGTGGGTTTGCTGCTCCCCATCGCGGCCGTTAGCTCTCGGGGGGCTTCGTTCACCCCCTCAGCACCACTTCTGACCCCCCAGGGTTTAATTTCCCCATCCTGATTCACCTCAGGCTCTCCGGGAGCAGCAGGATGAGCTTTGCTCCCCATAAACACAGAGATGGAAATCTTAACGTGGTTTTTTTCTTCCCCTTTCCCTTTTTTTGTGTGTTTCTGACCCTCTCTGCAGGTGGAGGAGGGCGCAACGTGCCCCCTCCCTTGGGTTGGATTTTCTGCTCCTCAACCCAGCCTCATCGTGGCCATTAGCTCTCGGGGGGCTTCCTTCATCCCCCCTCAGCACCACTTCTGACCCCCCCAGGGTTTAGTTTCCCCATCCTGCTCCGCCTCGGGCTCTCCGGGAGCAGCAGGATGAGCTTTGCTCCCCATAAACGCACAGAGACAGAAATCCTAACCTATTTTTTCCTCCCCTTTCCCTTTTTTTTTTGTGTGTTTCTGACCCTCTCTGCAGGTGTAGGAGGGCCCAACGTGCCCCCTCCCTTGGGTTGGGTTTTCTGCTCCCCATTGCGGCCGTTAGCTCTCGGGGGGCTTCATTCACCCCCCCCAGCACCACTCCTGACCCCCCCGGGGTTTAATTTCCCTGGGAGCAGCAGGCTGAGCTTTGCTCCCCATAAACGCACAGAGACGGAAATCCTAACCTGTTTTTTTTCCTCCCCTTTCCCTTTTTTTGTGTGTTTCTGGCTCTCTGCAGGTATAGGAGGGCCCAACATGCCCCCTCCCGGACCCTCAGGAGTTCCCCCAGGAATGCCTGGGCAGCCCCCGGGCGGCCCCCCCAAGCCCTGGCCTGAAGGTGAGAGCGCAGCCGCCTCCGAAACGCTGCCGGAACCGAGGGCTCGTTAGGGGCCGGCGGTTAACGAAGCGACCCGCGGGGGGGGGCACAGCCCTCTGGCAGCCCCGAGGGGCTCCTGTGACCCCCCGAGGAGCCCCTTTGCCCCCTGAGGGGCTCCTGTGACCCCCCGAGGAGCCCCCTTGCCCCCCCAGATTCCACCTTGTTCTTCTTCTTGACCATTCCGCGTGCTTTTGGGGCCGGCTGCTCCGAGTTTAACGCCCCCCCTTGGGTGGGGAGGCTTCGGGTGGCCAAAAAAACGTAATTTTAGGGCCCGGTGACGTGTGACGGGGGCAGAATTCACCGAGCTGCTCCGCCGCCGGGCCCTGCGCGCGCCCCACCGCTGCCCCTCACCCGGGAGGGGACCCCGAGGGGGGTGGTTAATTCATCCCAGCTCGTTCCCTGACCTCTCCCCCTTGTTTTTTCCCCCCCCCAGGCCCACTGGCGAATGCTGCAGCCCCCACCAGCACACCTCAGAAGCTGATCCCCCCCCAGCCGACCGGCCGGCCCTCCCCGGCTCCCCCGGCCGTGCCCCCCGCCGCCTCCCCCGTGATGCCGCCCCAGACGCAGTCCCCGGGGCAGCCGGCGCAGCCGGCCCCCATGGTGCAGCTGCACCAGAAGCAGAACCGCATCACCCCCATCCAGAAACCCCGGGGGCTCGACCCCGTGGAGATCCTGCAGGAGAGGGAGTACAGGTAGGGCTCCCCCCTCGCTTCCCGCGGGGGGGTTTTGGCCTCCCGGGGGGGCGCCACGGCGATTCCGTGGTGTTTTTGCCTCCTCCTGACGCGGGAGGTGCAGAGGTGTGCGGGGACACCGGAGGGGTTGGTGGCCTCGGGGCTCCTGAGGCTTCACACGGAGCCTCTGGCTTTCCGGGGAGCTCCGCCACGTTTTGGGGTTCCCAGGGAGCTCCACCACGTTTTGGGGTTTCCGGAGCCCCACCGCTTTTTAGGGTTCCCAGGGAGCCCCACCACGTTTTGGGGTTTCCAGAGCCCCACTACACGTTAGGGTTTCCAGGGAGCCCCACCACTTTTTAGGGTTTCCAGGGAGCTCCACCACGTTTTAGGGTTTCCAGAGCTCCACGCCATGTTAGGGTTTCCAGGGAGCCCCACCACGTTTTGGGGTTTCCAGGGAGCCCCACCACGTTTTAGGGTTTCCAGAGCCCCACTACACGTTAGGGTTTCCAGGGAGCCCCACCACTTTTTAGGGTTTCCAGGGAGCCCCACCACGTTTTAGGGTTTCCAGAGCCCCACTACACGTTAGGGTTTCCAGGGAGCCCCACCACTTTTTAGGGTTTCCAGGGAGCTCCACCACGTTTTAGGGTTTCCAGAGCCCCACTACACGTTAGGGTTTCCAGGGAGCCCCACCACTTTTTAGGGTTTCCAGGGAGCTCCACCACGTTTTAGGGTTTCCAGAGCTCCACGCCATGTTAGGGTTTCCAGGGAGCCCCACCACGTTTTGGGGTTTCCAGGGAGCCCCACCACGTTTTAGGGTTTCCAGAGCCCCACTACACGTTAGGGTTTCCAGGGAGCCCCACCACTTTTTAGGGTTTCCAGGGAGCTCCACCACGTTTTAGGGTTTCCAGAGCCCCACTACACGTTAGGGTTTCCAGGGAGCCCCACCACGTTTTGGGGTTTCCAGGGAGCCCCACCACGTTTTAGGGTTTCCAGAGCTCCACGCCATGTTAGGGTTTCCAGAGGGGTCCACCACGTTTTGGGGTTCCCAGGGAGCCCCACCACTTTTTAGGGTTTCCAGAGAGCTCCACCACGTTTTAGGGTTTCCAGAGCTCCACACCATGTTAGGGTTCCCAGGGAGCCCCACCACGTTTTGGGGTTCCCAGGGAGCCCCACCACGTTTTGGGGTACCCAGGGAGCCCCACCACGTTTTGGGGTTTCCAGGGAGCTCCACCACATTTTAGGGTTCCCAGGGAGCCCTACGCCATGTTAGGGTTCCCAGGGAGCCCCACCAGGTTTTGGGGCTCCCAAGGAGCCCCACCAGGTTTTGGGGTTTCCAGAGCCCCACTACACGTTAGGGTTTCCAGGGAGCTCCACCACACGTTGGGGTTTCCAGAGGGCTCCCCCACGTTTTAGGGTTCCCAGGGAGCTCCCCCACGTTTTGGGGTTTCCAGGGAGCCCCACCACGTTTTGGGGTTTCTAGAGCTCCACCACATTTTAGGGTTTCCAGGGAGCTCCACCACGTTTTAGGGTTTCCAGAGCTCCACGCCATGTTAGGGTTTCCAGAGGGGTCCACCATGTTTTAGGGTTTCCAGGGAGCTCCACCACACGTTGGGGTTTCCAGAGGGGTCCACCAAATGTTAGGGTTCCCAGGGAGCCCCACCACGTTTTAGGGTTTCCAGGGAGCCCCACCACATTTTAGGATAGACCCCAAGCATCCCCTCTGGGGCCTCTCCGTCTCACCCGAGATAAAGCCCCAATAAATCAGAGTCGTGTCCGCCAGCCTCGTCAGGAGAGGCCTAAAAGCGCGTGCCCGAGGTCGCTTCGCTGCCCCGTGCCCCTAAATCCCGTCTCGTTCCCCCCCGCAGGCTGCAGGCTCGCATCGCTCACCGGATCCAGGAGCTGGAAAACCTTCCCGGCTCCCTGGCCGGCGACCTGAGAACCAAAGCGACCATCGAGCTCAAAGCGCTGCGGCTGCTCAACTTCCAGAGACAGGTACGTGGTCTGCCAGGGGGGGACCGGCTGCGAGGGGGAGCCGGGAGCCGATTCCCCTTAAAAAAAACAACAAAAAAAACCCAATCTTCCTCCCCAAAAGCTGCGTCAGGAAGTGGTGGTGTGCATGCGGCGGGACACGGCCCTGGAGACGGCCCTGAACGCCAAGGCCTACAAGCGCAGCAAGCGGCAGTCGCTGCGCGAGGCTCGCATCACCGAGAAGCTGGAGAAGCAGCAGAAGATCGAGCAGGAGCGGAAGCGGCGCCAGAAGCACCAGGTGGGGCCCGGCGCCTTCCGCGGGCGCCGCGCCGGGGGGGGCCGGGTGCCCGGAGTGCACCGGGAGGGGTATTTTACACGGAATCGAAGGGGTTGGAAGGGACCTCGGAAGATCTTCGGGTCCAGCCCCCCTGCCAAAGCGGGTTCCCTGGAGCAGGCTGCCCAGGGAGGCATCCGGATGGGCCTGGGATATCTCCAGAGAAGGAGACCCCAAAACCTCCCCGGGCAGCCTGTCCCAGCGCTCCGTCACCCCCACCGGGAAGAAGTTCTTCTGCGTGTTGGTGCGGAACTTCCCGGGCTCCGTTTTGTGGCCGTTGCCCCTTGTCCCGTCCCCACAGAGCACTGAAAAGAGGTTGGCCAAATCCCTCTGCCTCCCACACCTCCGGTATTTATCCACGTCGATGAGATCCCCCCTCAGTCTTCTCCGGGCTGACCAGCCCCAGGTCTCTCGGCCTTTCCCCACAGGGAAGGTGCTCCAGGCCCCGTGTCATCTTTGTGGCCCTCCACTGGACCCTTTTAGGGAAATAAAATTCAGGGAAAATAAAGTTTTAGGGCATTCCCTCCCTTTTTTTTTAAGGGGATTGCGCCAAAAAGAGGAAGATTTCTAGTAAATATTAGAGGAATCGGCCTCGCTAAGCGCGCGGCGTCGGACCGACGGCTTCAGAGGACTCGATGCGCCTCTCTCAACGCTCCCGTTGTTGTTCCTCTCCCCGCAGGAATACCTCAACAGCATCCTCCAGCACGCCAAGGACTTCAAGGAGTACCACCGCTCCGTCACGGGCAAGATCCAGAAGCTCACCAAGGCGGTGGCCACCTACCACGCCAACACCGAGCGCGAGCAGAAGAAGGAGAACGAGAGGATCGAGAAGGAGCGGATGCGCCGCTTGATGGTGAGGCTCTGCCGGGGAGCGCTCTGGGGGGGGGAGGAACCCCCCCGCGGGCTCCTCCGGGCGGCGGGGCGCTGAATCCCTGCCCTTCCCCAGGCTGAGGATGAGGAGGGGTACCGCAAGCTGATCGACCAGAAGAAGGACAAGCGGCTGGCCTACCTGCTGCAGCAGACGGACGAGTACGTGGCCAACCTGACGGAGCTGGTGCGGCAGCACAAGGCCGCCCAGGTGGCCAAGGAGAAGAAGAAGAAGAAGAAGAAGAAGGTGAGCTGGCAGGGAGGCGAGCGCCGGCGGGGTCGGGCTGAAGCAGGGGGCGTTTGGGGCAGGAATTCAGCTCCAAACCGCGCTGCGGCTGAGCCGCCCTGGCTCCGCGTGCTCGCCTTCCCCCCTTCTCTGCTCGCACCGGGGCGGCCGCACGACCCCCGTGGGTGTTGGGGGCTCCGGTTCCGTTGCTCCCCCCCGTGCCAGGTCGCTAACGGCCGTCTCCCTCTTCTCTTCCAGAAGGCAGAGAACGCAGAAGGGCAGACCCCCGCCATCGGGCCGGACGGCGAGGTGAGCCCGGGGACTCGCTCCTCGCTCTGCCAGGCGCGGGATCCAGCACCCCTGGATCCTCCCGGTGCTGGGAGCCGGCTGCGGCGCCCGGGCGGGCGGCCGAACCGGGGCTTCCCGAAACAAAACGCGCGCCAGGATGGACAGAGAGAGAGCCCTCTGACCGCCTCCGACATAAATCAGCCCTAACAGGGCGGCGCAGAGCTGTGGGGCAGGCTCTGACCCTGCTGGAGGGGAGGGCGGGTCGGTTTTTAGGGCGTCTGGGAGCGTGGTGTCCCCCCCGGGGGAGCTGCGGCTGGCCAGCTGGGGTTAGGATCCACGCCGCCTCGCTCTGCCCCAAAACGTGGGGGGCTTCTTGTCCCCGCTGCGCTCGGGGTCCTGCCTGCGTGCCCCCCACGGGCTGAAGGTTCCCCCCGGGCCTGCGCGGTGGGGATGAACGCACGCGAAATCGCAGAGCACGCTCGGGTGAAGCCGTAAAAACACCTCCAAGGGATTCGTAGCTCGGCGCAACACCCGGGGCGGAAAATGGGACTTGAAATGGGACGTGCTGAGGACTTGGCAAAATCCCTTGTGAGCAGCGGGGCTCCTCTTTGAGATTTTGAACGAAATGATCCTGCGGCAGGGCTTCTCTTTGAGTTTTTGAAGGAAATAGCCCTGCAGCCGGGCTTTCCTTTGGCATTTTGAAGAAAATGGTCCTGCAGCAGGGCTCCTCTTTGAGATTTTTGAACTAAATGGTCCCGCAGCAGGGCTTTCCTTTAACGCTTCGAATGAATCGGTCCCGGGGGAACGATGCCTGGCGTCTGGAGGCGCCTCCCCACGTGGGGATGGGTTTTGCAAACCGATTTTGAAACGATCCGCGTGCCGAACGCGGTCAGCCTTCCAGCTCTGCCTGCTCCTGGCGGAAGCCGTGTTCGACCCGCTCCGTTGCCCAGCCGCGGCGGTGCCGTAGCGGGCTCGCTCGGAGCAGCGGACGAAGGAAACGCCGGCTCTGCTCCGGGGCAGGAAAATAACAGCAGCCTCACCTTTTATTTTTTTTTGCTTCCTCAGCCTCTGGACGAGACGAGCCAGATGAGCGACCTCCCCGTGAAAGTGATCCACGTGGAGAGCGGCAAGATCCTCACCGGCACCGATGCCCCCAAAGCGGGGCAGCTGGAGGCCTGGCTGGAAATGAACCCCGGGTGAGTCCCGGGGGGGGGTTAATTTGGGGGCGGCGCGGCCCCGAATTCACACTGGGGTTTGTGGTTTCGTCCCCCCCCTGCCCCGTGGGCTCTTGGGGTTGGGACCGGAGGCTTGGTGTGAGCCCAAAGCCCTGAGCTTGGGAACTGTGGGGAGCATCGGGGCTCTGGCCGGGAAGGGGGGGTCCCAAAGGGGCTCTGGCCAGGAAGGGGGGGTCCCAAAGGGGCTCCGGCCAGGAAGGGGGGGGTCCCAAAGGGGCTCCGGCCAGGAAGGGGGGGGTCCCAAAGGGGCTCCGGCCAGGAAGGGGGGGGTCCCAAAGGGGCTCAGTTGCTAAAATGAGGTGGGACGGTGGCGCGGGTGGTCCTGGGCACGCGCTGAGGGAGGAAAGAATGAAGGAATAAGCGTTTTGTTTAAAAAAATAAATAATAGGAATAACAAAAGCCAAGCCCTAACGCGAAGGTTTCCGGAACCGGGCTGGGCTCGTGCTTTGTGCGCAGTGCTGCTGGCAGCGGATTGGCAATGAAATATTAATATTTGTGTTTAATTAGGTATGAGGTAGCTCCGAGATCTGACAGCGAAGAAAGTGGGTCAGAGGAGGAGGAGGAGGTAAGGAGAAATGCCAGCAGCCCTTTGTGCTTTCGTATTTTAAATGTTCGGGGGAATCGGAAGCAGCTGTAGACGCAGCGTGCCACCCGGAGCTCGCCTCAAAAATCACCTTCCCGGCGTGGTTCCATGCCAGGCGGCTCAGACAAAGTTCCCTGATGAGTTTATTGGGGAACAAACTGAAAAAAATCTGTGGTTAAAATAAATAAATAACCAAACAAAAGACGGGCGGGTTCAGTCCGTCCGCCGCTGGCCTGTCTCTTATCAGCGGCTGCCCCCCCCCCCCGTTCTCGGTGGGTTCCCCACGCGGTTTTCAGGGCTGGAGGCTGCTCCCGCGGGGGGGTTCCTGCTGCCTGCACCCCCCCGGGGCAGCAGCCCGGTGCTCAGCACCCCGTGTCCCTGCAGGAGGAGGAGGAGGAGCAGCCGCAGCCCGCTCAGCCGGCGCTGCCCATGGAGGAGAAGAAGAAGATCCCCGACCCCGACAGCGACGACGTGTCGGAGGTGGACGCCCGGCACATTATCGAGTGAGCGTCGCCCCTCCGCGGGGCTCGGGGGTGGGACGGCGGCGGCTCCGATCCCAAATCCCTCCGTTAACGAGAGCTAATTTGGCCCGTGCTTGGGAAAATTCGCCTCCCCGGGGGATTTGTCACCCCCCCCTCTTCCCGTGGGGTCGCCGTCCTCATCTCGGCGCCTCTCCCCCTCCCTAGGAACGCCAAGCAGGACGTGGACGACGAGTACGGCGTGTCGCAGGCGCTGGCCAGGGGCCTGCAGTCCTACTACGCCGTGGCCCACGCCGTCACCGAGAGGGTGGACAAGCAGTCCACGCTGATGGTCAACGGCGTCCTCAAGCAGTACCAGGTGAGGTTCGGGGAGGTTTGGGGAGGTTTGGGGAGGAGGCGCCAAGGTTTGGGGTTGATTTTGGGCTCCGGGGAGGAGGAGGGGGAGCCGAGGGCAGAGCCGGCGCCCGTCCTTGGCGTCGAAATAATTCGCTGAAAACAAAGAACGTCAGCTCTCCTGCGCCCGCGGTGCTGAGAGGGGAGGAATTCGTCAGCGCCGGTGGTTTTAAATAATTTAATGAGATCCTTAATGGTGCTTGGGGAGCCCGGCTGCACGCTGAGGTGGAGGTGGGGGGCTCGGGCTGCTGGCACGTCCCTGCTGCGTCGCGTTGGGGTTTTTTTTCACCCCCTCTTCTCTCCTTTCCCGCCCCCCGCAGATCAAGGGCTTGGAGTGGCTGGTGTCCTTGTACAACAACAACCTGAACGGCATCCTGGCAGACGAGATGGGTCTGGGCAAAACGATCCAGACCATCGCTTTAATCACATACCTCATGGAGCACAAGCGGATCAACGGCCCCTTCCTCATCATAGTACCTCTCTCGTAAGCGCCCGTTCACCGCCCCGTCCCGGCCTGGCAGGCGCAGAAACCTGCTCCCGGGCCTCTGCCCTGTGACTTCCCCTCCTGTGAGGGCCGCTTTTTACCCTTCCTTTTTCCTTTTTTTTTTTTTCCTCCAGAACCCTGTCGAATTGGGCGTACGAGTTTGACAAATGGGCTCCTTCTGTGGTGAAGGTCTCCTACAAGGCAAGTAGAGGCTTTTGTTTTTGCGCCCGGCTGCTTTGTGAGGATTCCTCGGATGCCAGCGCGCGTTTTCCTCCCCAGCAGAACAACGCTGCCATTATCCAGAGGGATCGGGGACGCTTCCCCGGCGCTGAAAACGAAACCCCTATCTGGTTTTTGTTCCTTAATGCCAGAAGGCAGCCAGCTGCTGCTGGCTGCGCGGACGCTCCCGCCCGACCGCCCTTCTGCTACCGGAACGTCGTCCCACGTCGATAACAGCTTCTCCCACCACCTCCCTTTTTCCAGGACTTCGTGGCTCTCCCTTTTTCCAGGACTTCGTGGCTCTCCCTTTTTCCAGGACTTTGTGGCTCTCCCTTTTTCCAGGGCTTCGTGGCTCTCCCTTTTTCCAGGACTTCGTGGCTCTCCCCTTTTCCCAGGACTTCGTGGCTCTCCCCTTTTCCCAGGACTTCGTGGCTCTCCCTTTTCCCAGGACTTCGTGGCTCTCCCTTTTCCCAGGACTTCGTGGCTCTCCCTTTTCCCAGGACTTCGTGGCTCTCCCTTTTCCCAGGACACGGATCCTGCCTTAACATTTCTCTTGGAAATTCCCCCTGCAGGGCTCCCCGGCAGCAAGACGGGCGTTTGTACCTCAGCTCCGCAGCGGGAAATTCAACGTCCTGCTCACGACGTACGAGTACATCATCAAAGACAAGCACATCCTCGCCAAGGTGAGTCCTGGCAGCTCCCCCGCTGGGCGCTGGCGGGGCTGATTCTGCACCCTGCTGGTCTGTGTCCGGCAGAGCTTATGGCCTGAGTGGGACCCCAGATTTTTTTCCTTCCCTCCTGTTATCGCGTGGCAGGAGGAAAGGAGCTGCTCCTCACCCCGAGCAGCCCGAGAGTGGACACTGCATCCCCTGACACGGCAAACTGGCCTTTTTCTTATTAAAAAAAAAGAAAAAAAAGAAAAGAAAAAAAGGAAGTCACGGGACTTACAGTGACTATCTGTTAAAATCTGTACCGGATCGTCGCTGCGCTGCTGCCCCAGCTGAGTGCCAGAGGGCTTCTCCTGCACGTGGCAGCGAGCCGGAGGGTGACGCTGGAATGTTTTAGGCTCCCCCGGGGTTTGGAGAGTTGTGGCGTTTCAAGAGAACACAGACGATGCATCAGAACCTCAAATTAGGAGGTTTAAATACAGACAATGTGTCAGAACCTCAAATTAAGAGGTTTAATCTACAGACAGTGCATCAGAACCTCAAATTAAGAGGTTTAATCTACAGACAATGCATCAGAACCTCAAATTAAGAGGTTTAGTCTACAGACAATGTGTCAAAACCTCAAATTAGGAGGTTTAATGTACAGACAATGCGTCAGAACCTCAAATTAGGAGGTTTAATCTACAGACAATGCGTCAGAACCTCAAATTAGGAGGTTTAATGTACAGACAATGCGTCAGAACCTCAAATTAAGAGGTTTAATCTACAGACGATGTGTCAGAACCTCAGATTTACAGGTTTAACCCCTGATTTAGTTCTGCAGCACCAGGTGACCGGGGTCTGGCTTGTAAAAATGGTAAAAATTCACCAGTTTGTCAAACGTAACGGAGCCGAGGCGTCTTCCTTGCCTTGGCGAGGCTTTGAAGGGAGCTGTCATCTCTGTTCCCTCCTCCTTGTGAAGGGTTAAAGGAGGCTACGGGCCAAAAAGCCCGAGAAATACTGAAATCCCCCAAGCTGTTGTCCGTCTCTTGTCTTTTAGCCTTCTCCCTTTTTCCCCACTCCTTCCTTTTCCATCTCTGAGCCGGAGACGCAAAGCCCTGCTGCCGGGAGAGGTTTCCAGGCAGCAGCTAAGAGAATAAAGAGAAATTTGAGGGGGGTTTTTGTGGTCCTGGCTAGCTGCGACCGCTCCTGAAGGCCTTGGGGCCATTCTCCAGCCGCAGCCGGAGCTCGGCGGAGCTGCAGCGGCCCCGATCCGCTCGCTCACGCTCCTGCCGTCCCGCAGATCCGCTGGAAGTACATGATCGTGGACGAGGGCCACAGGATGAAGAACCACCACTGCAAGCTCACCCAGGTCCTCAACACGCACTACGTGGCCCCGCGCCGCCTGCTGCTGACGGGCACCCCGCTGCAGAACAAGCTCCCGGAGCTCTGGGCCCTGCTCAACTTCCTCCTGCCGACCATCTTCAAGAGCTGCAGCACCTTCGAGCAGTGGTTCAACGCCCCCTTTGCCATGACGGGGGAGAAGGTGCGGGCGTTGCGCCCGGTTCTTTTTTTTATAACCGCTCCCAGAGCCTCTTGCTTCCCACTCCCAAGTGTCCCGCTGTAAATTGGGGGGGTTTTGGGGAGGGGGTTCGGTGGTGGGCTAAGCACTGAGCGTTAATCGGGTGCTCGAGGAGCTGCCTGGGTCCCGGCAGCACGGATCTGAGTGGCGAGGCCGCTTTCAGTGCTGCTGCCTCGCCGCCTTGGAGGCGACTCCTCCTGAATCGCGGCAGCTTTCGGCAGGGCAGGCTATCAGACGGCCAGGGGGAGAGGAGAGGAGCGGGCTGAAACTGGGAGCAAAACCCCCACAGGGGGGGCTCGGACCCCCAGGAGATTCCCAGTACAGCACGTGCGGAGCGGTTCCTCGCTTCGCCCCGACCCCGGGGCTCATGCAGCCTTCGAGGAGCTGTGGGGGGGGATTTCACGGGGCGCTGAGTGACGCTTTCTGTTCTGAGGAGGGGGATTTCGCGGGTCCCTGAGTGACGCTTTCTGTTCTGGCTCGCGGCGCAGGTGGACCTGAACGAAGAGGAAACCATCCTGATCATCAGGCGCTTACACAAAGTGCTGCGCCCCTTCCTGCTGCGAAGGCTGAAGAAGGAAGTGGAAGCTCAGCTGCCCGAGAAGGTAACTGCCCTCCTCCTCCTCCTCCTCCTCTCTGCCAGTGCGAGCGGTTTCTTCACCTCCACAAGGAGTTTGGGCTGGGTTAACTCACCCCATGCAGCGGTTTGGGTGACTTGGGGTTGCCCCCAGGCTCCCGAAGCGGGTGGCTCGGTGCCGGGGCGCGGAGGGATTCGGCGTCCCGCTGCGCCTCGCGGGGCTGACGGCCTCTCCTCGCTCCTTGCAGGTGGAGTACGTGATCAAGTGCGACATGTCGGCCCTGCAGAGGGTGCTCTACAGGCACATGCAGGCCAAGGGCGTGCTCCTCACCGACGGCTCCGAGAAGGACAAAAAGGTTTGCCCGGGTTCCTCCGCTGCTGGAAAGGGGCTGGCGAAATGCCCCGGGGATGAGGGCAGCCCCTCTGCGTGCCCGCTGTCCCCGAGGACAGCAGGAGGCGCCTTCATCAGGAATTTAGGGATTCCTGAGCACAGCAGGAGGCCCCTTTGTCAGGAATTTAGGGATTCCTGAGCGGCTCGCCGGGCTGAATTTGGCCCATCGTGAGCTCCTCGCGCTGCCAGCAGCGTCCCGAGGGTGCGCTGGGCACGGTGCTGCGCCTGCTGCCTGCCAGGACACCCGCAGCGGCCACCGACAGGCTCTCAGCCAGCCAAGTGGCAATTCCCTGCAAAGAAACGAATAAAAAAAGACCCTTTGGTCTGAACCAAAAGCTGAAGGCGAAAAATTCCTTCTCCTTCCACTCACCTCTTCAGCTCTCTGCTCCCCTCGAGCCGCCGGCTCTTCAGCAGCCTTTGCTCCTTGGGTTCCTCGAGGGGACTTCAATATTTGTCCTAAAACCTTGAGTTTCGCCTCGTGCTGATGGGGAGAGCGGTGCCAAAACCTCGGGGCTGGGAGCTCTGAGTGCTCCAGGGGGCTCCTCCCGGCCACGTGGATGGGCAGAACCCCGAAATTCACTTGGGTTTCCCTCTTGGCGCAGGGTAAAGGCGGGACAAAAACCTTGATGAACACCATCATGCAGCTGAGGAAGATCTGCAACCACCCCTACATGTTCCAGCACATCGAGGTAAAGCGGTGCCCGGCGGGCAGTGGTCGTACGCTGGGGGGACTCGCAGGAACTGCTCTGCCCCTGCCAAATCGGCCGGGCGGTGCGAGGAGCAGAGGAGCGCACGGCTCTGTCGCCGTGTCGGGACAGGGCACCGAAATCCTCGGCGTAGGGCCCGGCTGCTCGGCAGCCACGCGGCGCTGGGCAGGTTCAGGTTCCCTTCAGGACGTTTTGCGCCACCCAAAACAATCCAAATTCATTCAGATGAGCTCACTGAAGCAGTATCGCCTAAAACCAGTGAGCTGGGGGGGGCCAGGCTGAGCCCTCTGGATCAGACTCCCCATGCTGTGAGGGTGCTGCTGCTGTCTGACACCACGCGGAGCTCTTCACATCGCCCCGGTCCCGCACATTTTGTGCGTGGGACCCGAGCCGTCAGCAATCCTCCAGGCCCCGAGGGCCGGTTCTCTTTTAGGGCAGCTCCAGGACCGTGGATTTCTCATTTATCTGTGTGCCAGGCTGGTTTCTGACTTTGCTTTCCGTTTGCAGGAATCCTTTTCCGAGCACTTGGGGTTCACTGGAGGTATCGTGCAAGGGTAAGTGCGCTTTTCTCGAGTCCCAGCAGAGGGATTTGTGGCTCACCAGCGCGATCAGGGATCTCGCAGCGCTGATAACCCTCAGGGGAGGAGGAGGAGGAGGAGGAGGTTTTAGTACTGAGCGGGCTTCTGGCGAGGAGGCCGATGCCCCGAGCTGGCAGCGAGGAAGAAAAACGCGGGCAGTGCCCTCAGCAACACGCTTTAACGTCTGGTCAGCCCCACCGTGGCCAGGCAGCGGGGCTCGGTGGTCTCCGTAGTCCCTTCCGCCTCAACTGCTCTGTTCCACGTCCTCATTCCCATCTTCTCTTCCCTCCCAGACTGGATTTGTACCGTGCCTCGGGCAAATTTGAGCTCCTAGACAGAATCCTCCCCAAGCTGCGAGCCACCAACCACAAGGTGCTGCTCTTCTGCCAGATGACCTCCCTCATGACCATCATGGAAGATTATTTTGCTTACCGTGGATTCAAATACCTCAGGCTGGACGGTGAGTGCCTCCGCCCCGCGGGGCCGGCAGCTGCCCCCGGTGCTTGACGTTAAACCTCTCGCGCGGGGCCGAGCAGCGAGGTGAGCGGGGACAGAGGTAAGGTGACAGCCGGGCCATCTTCCAGCAGCCCGAGGAGGAGAGAAACGGCGTGCCGTAAAGCAGTAAACCTTGCTGAAAGGGCGCAGAGTAAAGAATATACGTCCTTAAGGGGCGTAGGATATAGAATATACGTCCTTAAAGGGCGTAGGATAAAGTATATATGTCCTTAAAGGGCATAGGATACAGAATAAATGTCCTTAAAGGACGTAGGATAAAGTATATACGTCCTTAAAGGGCGCAGAATACAGAATAAACGTCCGTAAAGGGCGCAAAATAAAAAATAGATGTCCGAAAAGGGCGTAGGCTAAAGAACAAACACCCTTAAAGGGTGTAGGATACAAAATAAACGTCCTTAAGGGGCACAGAATAAAGAATAAACGTCCTTAAGGGGCGCAGAATAAAGAATAAACCTTGCTTAAGGGGCATAGAATAAGGAATAAACCTCCCTTAAAGGGTGTAGGATAAAGAATAAGCTTTCCTTAAAAGGTGTAGAATAAATAATAAATGTCCTTAAAGGGCATAAAATGAAGAATAAACCTTCCTTAAAGGGTGTGAGTGTAAAGAATAAGCCTTCTTTAAAGGGCGCAGAATAAAGAAGAAACCTTCCTTAAAAGGTGTAGGATAAACGTCCTTCAAGGGCGCAGAATAAAGAAGAAACGTCCTTCAAGGGCGCAGAATAAGGAAGAAACGTCCTTCAAGGGCGCAGAATAAGGAAGAAACCTTCCTTAAAGGGCGCAGAATAAGGCAGAAACCTTCCTTAAAGGGCGCAGAATAAGGCATAAACGTCCTTAAAGGGCGCAGAATAAGGCATAAATGTCCTTAAAGGGCGCAGAATGAAGAATAAACCTTCCTTAAAAGGCATGGGATAAGGAATAAACCTTCCTTAAGGGGTGTAGGATAAAGAATAAGCCTTCCTTTGAAAGGTGTAAAATAAATAAACCTTCCTTAAAGGTTGTAGGAAAAAGAATAAATGTCCTTAAAGGGCATAAAATGAAGATAAACTTTCCTTAAAGGGTGCAGAGTAAAGAAGAAACCTTCTTTAAAGGGCGCAGAATAAAGAAGAAACCTCCTTTTAAAGGTGTAGGATAAATGTCCTTCAAGGGCGCAGAATAAGGAATAAATGTCCTTCAAGGGCGTAGAATGAAGAATAAATGCCCTTCAAGGGTGTAGAATGAAGAAGAAACCTTCTTTAAAGGACGTAGAATAAGGAATAAATGCCCTTAAAGGGTGCAGAATAAGGTATAAACGTCCTTAAAGGGCGTAGAATAAATAAGTCTCCGTTAAAGAGCGTAAAATAAAGAATAAACCTTCCTTAAGGGGCATGGGATAAGGAATAAACCTTCCGTAAGGGGTATAGGATAAAGAATAAGCCTTCCTTAAAAGGTGTAAAATAAATAAACCTCCTTAAAGGTTGTAGGAAAAAGAATAAATGTCCTTAAAGGGCATAAAATGAAGATAAACTTTCCTTAAAGGGTGCAGAGTAAAGAAGAAACCTTCTTTAAAGGGCGCAGAATAAAGAAGAAACCTTCTTTAAAAGGTGTAGGATAAATGTCCTTCAAGGGCGTAGAATAAGGAATAAATGTCCTTCAAGGGCGTAGAATAAGGAATAAACGTCCTTCAAGGGCGTAGAATAAGGAATAAACGTCCTTCAAGGGCGTAGAATAAGGAATAAATGCCCTTCAAGGGCGTAGAATAAGGAATAAATGCCCTTCAAGGGCGTAGAATAAGGAATAAATGCCCTTCAAGGGCGTAGAATGAAGAAGAAACCTTCTTTAAAGGACGTAGAATAAGGAATAAATGCCCTTAAAGGGTGCAGAATAAGGTATAAACGTCCTTAAAGGGCGTAGAATAAGGCATAAATGTCCTTAAAGGCTGTCGAATAAGGAATAAACGTCCTTAAAGGGCGTAGAATAAATAAGTCTCCGTTAAAGAGCGTAAAATAAAGAATAAACCTTCCTTAAGGGGCATGGGATAAGGAATAAACCTTCCGTAAGGGGCGTAGGATAAAGAATAAGCCTTCCTTAAAAGGTGTAAAATAAATAAACCCTCCTTAAAGGTTGTAGGAAAAAGAATAAATGTCCTTAAAGGGCATAAAATGAAGAATAAACTTTCCTTAAAGGGTGTAGAGTAAAGAAGAAACCACCTTTAAAGGGTGCAGAATTAAGAAGAAACGTTCTTTAAAAGGTGTAGGATAAATGTCCTTAAAGGGCGCAGAATAAGGAATAAATGTCCTTCAAGGGCGTAGAATGAAGAATAAACGTCCTTCAAGGGCGTAGAATGAAGAATAAACGTCCTTCAAGGGCGTAGAATGAAGAATAAATGCTCTTCAAGGGCGTAGAATAAGGAATAAATGCCTTAAAGGGTGCAGAATAAGGTATAAACGTCCTTAAAGGGCGTAGAATAAGGAATAAACGTCCTTAAAGGCCGTAGAATAAGGAATAAACGTCCTTAAAGGGCGCAGAATAAGGAATAAACGTCCTTTAAGGATGTCCTTAAAGGATGCAGAATAAAGAAGAAACGTCCTTAAAGGGCGTTGGATAAAGAAGAAACCGACCTTAAGGGGCGCAGAATAAGGCATAAACGTCCGTAAGGGGCGCAGAATAAATAATAAACGTCCGTAAGGGGCGCAGAATAAATAATAAACGTCCGTAAGGGGCGCAGAATAAATAATAAACGTCCGTAAGGGGCGCAGAATAAATAATAAACGTCCGTAAGGGGCGCAGAATAAATAATAAACCTTTCTGCAGGGGCGCGGGATGAGGCAGTGGCTGTCGGAGGGCAGGTGAGGAGCGCAGCCTTGGGCTTGGCACCTTCCAGCTCCCGCTTCTCAGCTCCACGTAGCTCTTAATTAATGCTGGCGGGCTGAGAGCTGCCGTGATGGGCGGCCGGAGCCTCGTTAGCGGTGTAAGGCTGGTGGCCGGAGCCTCGTTACTGGTGTAAGAATCACAGAATTGTAGGGGTTGGAAGGGACCTCGAAAGATCATCGGGTCCAACGCCCAAAGGGGGTAAGGCTGGTGGCCGGAGCCTCGTTACTGGTGTAAGGCTGGGTGGCCGCTTTTAACCTCGTTAGCCCCGTGATGGGACACGAGCGGAGCTCCAGGCTTCGTGCGGGGGCACAGCTCGGCCGAACGGCCCAGCAGAAAAGTCAAATCAAGTCACCGTGGGAGCAGAGCACGGAATTCCTGTAAAGGTGCCCGCGCGTGGCACCGCCGAGGCGCGGGCGGACCCAAAAACCTCTCCCAGCCAAGAGTGGCGCCGACTTTTTAAAAGCCGGCCTTCCGAAAACCATCCAACGGGGCAAGCGAAGCCCAAAACGAGACTGAAGCCCTTCCTTAAACCGAGGTTTTTTTTCCTTCCCTGACCTCAGTCTCTCGGATCCAATTCCTCCTTTAAGCCCCCCGTTTACTGACCCCCGGCCCCAGAGGGGCGTCAGGGCAGCGTCCTGCTGGCGTCACCCGGCCCTTTCTGTCCCCAGCGGGGCCGTAACTCGCCCCGGCACCGAGCGGGGAAGTCGCCGAGGTCTCTGTAGCCGTTAACCCCAACCGGCACGAGCGTGGCGTTTATTTCTGGCTCCCTTTGATGCTTGAGCTCCTCTCGCACCCCCCCCGGGCCCCTACATGGAGCCTCGTGCGATTTATTCCTCCGACGGGGGCGTTTGGGTGGGCACGGGCTGGCAGAGACCCTCGCCTAGCGCGGCCTTGCAGCCGCTGCCCCGAGCTCTGGGAGATGCGATGCGCCCGGGGCCGCCCCGGACACCGCGCTGCTCCTGCTCCAGCCGCTCGTCTCCCTTCTTCCCCGTCCCCGGAGCCTTTCTACCGCAAGCAGCCTCGAGCCGAGCGCGCCCAGCAGCCTTTCACAGGCAGCCCCCGGCCCGTCCCCACCGCCTCGAGGTGTCTCCGTGGCGTCCCGGGCAGGAGTAACCCTTCCTCTCTGTTTTTAGGAACCACTAAAGCCGAAGACCGCGGCATGTTGTTAAAGACTTTCAATGAGCCAGGCTCTGAGTACTTCATTTTTTTGCTCAGCACCCGGGCCGGCGGGCTGGGTCTGAACCTCCAGTCCGCAGATACTGTGATTATCTTTGACAGCGACTGGAACCCTCACCAGGTAAAAACCCAACCAAAAAAACAAACAAACAAACAAACAAACAAAAACCACCACAAAACCAAACCAAAAAGCCAAGCAAGCGCACAAAAAGCCGGATGGAGAAGACGGCTCCGGCCGCGCCGTTCCCGTGCGTGCCTCGAAGAGCTCCTCGCTCGCTGCCGAGCCTGGAGAGAAGCGCAGCCGCGCTGGCAGCCTCGGGACGAAGACCCCCCCCCCAGCCTCTGCTCCTCCTGCGCCCAAAACGCTGCCCTTCTGTCCGCCCGCCGCCCCCGGCACGAGAGCCAGCAGCAGCGGGGGCTTTGCCACAACCCGGCCCCTTCGCCCTCCCGGGGCTCGCTTCTGGCGGGGGAGGCCGGAGAGAAGCCGAGAGCCCGGCGCTGGCAGCGACGCCCAAAGGCTCCGCCAGCAGCGGAGGTCGGAGACCCCCCCCTCCCCACCTCCTCCCAGCCCGCGGTGCGTTAAAGCACCAAAACCCCCCCCGTCCTCCATGCCCGGCGCTGGTGGAAGCCCCCAGGCGAGCTCCTGCTGACCGACGGCCTCTGAGAGGCGGGGAGCAGGCCCCCTACCCCCCCAAAAAAAATATTCTGGCCGCCGTTCTCGGCGCGCGCTCGGTCCCCTAAGGAGAGCGCTCTCGTCCCTCCGCGCCGGTCCCGGCGAGTAACCGAAATTCCCTGCGAGCCCAACGCAGCCCTCAGGACCCGCGGGGAGCGGCGTCGCGCAGCCCCGGCCCACGCCGCGTTGTCGAGGACAAACCCGTTGCGCGTCCCGCCGGGCGCTGCCTTAGAACCCCCTCAGCAACCGATGCGCCCTGTCCCCGGCAGGACCTGCAGGCGCAGGACCGAGCGCACCGCATCGGGCAGCAGAACGAGGTGCGCGTCCTCCGGCTCTGCACCGTCAACAGCGTGGAGGAGAAGATCCTCGCCGCCGCCAAGTACAAGCTGAACGTCGACCAGAAGGTTATCCAAGCCGGCATGTTTGACCAGAAGTCCTCGAGCCACGAGCGAAGAGCCTTCCTCCAGGCTATCCTGGAGCACGAGGAGCAGGACGAGGTAAGGGGCAGCAGCGGCCGCTTCCTGCTACTCCAGAGCGCGATTGAGCGACCGTGCGGCTGGCTTTGCTCCACTGCTCTGCGCGTCCTCGAGGCCAAGGGCGCGGGGGCTAGAAGGAAGGCGCATGAACACTTGTTGCTAGTTGAAGGGAGTTTTTTGAGCGTCGGTGAAAGGTGCCGGATTGACAGCCCTGGAGACTGAAGTCCTCTATTTATCCACAGAACAGATACAGCGCGGGCAGCGGCAGTGGCAGTGCAAGCTTCCCCCACACTGCCTCAACCCTGTGCCTGAACGCTGAGTTGGAGGAACCACCTCTAAAGGTGAGAGGGGTTGTTCAGTCTCCACGCCCATTCAATCCTCGGCCTTGCTGCTGAGACTGCCAACGCACGTGCCAGCTCCGACGGTGGTCTTTGCACCGTGGAATTACCCGCCCGCTAGAAACCGGACTGAGGCCGCCCAAAAAAAAATAAATAAATAAATAAAAAATAAATAAATAAGAATAAAACATAAAAAAAAAAATAAATTAAAAACACGTCTCTTGACGGGCAACCCAACACGCGTCGGATGGTGACGATGCTCGGCGCTGTGCTCCGAGCGCACGACCCCGCCGCGGCGCCGTTCTCGTCGCTGAGCCGGGGCTTTTTTTTTCCCCCCCCCCCCCGCCGTCTTTGCAGGAGGAAGACGAGGTCCCCGACGACGAAACGGTCAACCAGATGATCGCGCGGCACGAGGAGGAGTTTGACCTTTTCATGGTGAGCATGGCCCCGGCTGCGCAGGAGGAGTGGTGCCCGCTGTTCTCCCGAGTAGCAGCTAAAACGGTCTCTCTAACAGAAATCAGCCGCGAGTGCTTAACGGAGCCGTGACTCGTTCGAGTTCATCAGGTAAAACAAAACTGTGGAGCAGGGGCTCACGGGCAGGACGCTCCCGGCTCCGGTAAGGGACCAGGCTCGGGGCGGCGGCGCCCCCCCTCCCCTCCGGGACGGTGGGGCCGGGAGGTTCCAGCAGCGCTGCCCCCTCTCGCCCGCGGGGCACGAACCCCCCGGTGCTGAGCAAAAAGCCGGTTCCGGCCCCAAAATAGCCCTGGCACCCCCAGGAGGAGGGGGAAAGAGGAGCGCTGTAAAAGAGGAGAGGCTCCTCGTTCCTCGAGGGCGAGGGACGGGCACGGCAAGCGAGGACCAGGGAGGACTACAGCTCTCCCGAACGGCACTGGGAATGGCAAAGCGTTAATTAGAACGGCGGCGTTAATGGCAGAGCGTTAATTAGAGCCGGATATTTGCTGCCCGTGCCCTGTCTGAAGTCACAGCCCCGTTAACTCCCGGCGCTGACGCCCGCGCCCCGTGCCCGACGCCGGCCTGGAGTCCTTCAGGGACTCGGCAGCAGAGAAGGGCGAGCTTCGCAGCCCTGCAGCTAACGAGCTCCATCCGCTAATTAATTACTGCCCCCCTCTCCCCCCGACCGGGCCGTATGCCTGCCCTCATTCCAGCAGTCTCTACTGAGCTGCAGCGAGCCGGCGGCCACCGAAATGTTTTCCGCTCCTGCCGGCGGCTCTCCCCACCCGGCCCCGTGCTCCCCCGAGGCCGTGCCGTGGCCCCCCAGGAGGATTTAGGGCCGCAGCAGCCCCCCCCCGGAGCCCGGCGGCAGCCCCCCAGCTCACCCCCGTCTCGTTGCAGCGCATGGACCTGGACCGCCGGCGGGAGGAGGCGCGCAACCCCAAGCGCAAGCCGCGGCTGATGGAGGAGGACGAGCTGCCCTCGTGGATCATCAAGGACGACGCCGAGGTGGAGAGGTTAACGTGCGAGGAGGAGGAGGAAAAAATGTTCGGGCGAGGCTCCCGGCACCGCAAGGAGGTGGACTACAGCGACTCGCTGACGGAGAAGCAGTGGCTCAAGGTATACATGGTACAGCACCCTTCTCCGTTGGCCTCCTCAGCCCCGTGCTCGCGTCCGTCCGTCCGTCTGTCTGGGGGTGCCGGCGTTCCCAGCACGCGCTCGCGGGCGCTGCCGAGGCGGGCGCCCCGTTAAAATGCCCTCGGGCGGCCCCGTCCGCGGCGGGGAGGTGGCGCCGGAACCGCGCCGGCCTCTCCCCAGCCTCGTTTCCTCCCCAAATATCCCACAAATATCTGAACTCGGTGACCCCCCCGCCGTAACGAGGGGACCGTCACACACCCGGAGCCGCCCGGGAGCCGCGCGCAGCCCCCCGAGACCGAGTTGGGGCTTTGGGTTTGGGCAGGGAGGGCAGCTCAGGGAGGTCTGGGGGCCTCCGTGCTAGCGGCTCCCGCGTTGCTCCCCGGGCAGGCGATCGAGGAGGGCACGCTGGAGGAGATCGAGGAGGAGGTGCGCCAGAAGAAGTCCTCCCGCAAGCGCAAGCGGGACACGGACGTGGGCTCCGCCACCCCCACCACCAGCACCCGCAGCCGGGACAAGGACGAGGAGAGCAAGAAGCAGAAGAAGCGCGGCCGGCCGCCGGCCGAGAAGCTCTCCCCGAACCCGCCCAACCTCACCAAAAAGATGAAGAAGATCGTGGACGCCGTCATCAAGTACAAGGACAGGTAGGAGAGGGGAGGGAGAAGCGGGGGGGCCCGAGCGCTTTCGACGCGGGGACTGCAGCGCGCGGCCCCGACGCCGGGCACGCCGCCCAACCGCCGGGCACGCCGCCCGTGCCATCCCCCTCGGGGTGGCCGCCGAGGTCGGCGGGGCGTTGGGAAGCTCAAAAACCCAAAGCTGCTTGCCAAATGCCGCGCGTGGCCGGCCAGCGGTGGAAGCAGCTCCCTCGGGCGGGCTGGGAATGAGCAGTTGGCTAATTAATTAATTAGGCAGCTGAGGGCGCGTGGCGCGGCGCGGGCGGCTCCGTCGCGCGGGTCGCGGGGTGCTCCCGTTGACGCGCCGTCCCTCTTGCCGTGCAGCAGCAGTGGCCGCCAGCTCAGCGAGGTCTTCATCCAGCTCCCCTCCCGCAAGGAGCTGCCCGAGTACTACGAGCTCATCCGCAAGCCGGTCGACTTCAAGAAAATCAAGGTATAAAAAAAATAAATAAATTTAAAAAAAAAATCCCGGCTCCTCGCGGGGGGGTACGGGTGAAATGGGGGGCACCGGGGGGAGGTTTCGGGGCTCCGAGGGGAGGTTTTGGGGCACCGGGAGGGTTTTAGGGCTCCATGGGGAGGTTTTGGGGCGCCATGGGGAGGTTTTGGGGCACCGAGGGGAGGTTTTGGGGCACCGAGGGGAGGTTTTGGGGGCACGGAGAGGAGGTTTGAGGGGGCCTGACCCCGTTTTTCCGCCCCCGCAGGAGCGCATCCGCAACCACAAGTACCGCAGCCTGAACGACCTGGAGAAGGACGTGATGCTGCTGTGCCAGAACGCGCAGACCTTCAACCTCGAGGGCTCCCTGGTAAGGCCACGCCGCCACCGGGGCCGTGGGGTGGGACCGGGACGCTGGGGGGGTCTCGGGGCGTCCCCCTCCTCACCCTCCCGCCGTCCCCCCCCCCAGATTTACGAGGACTCCATCGTGCTGCAGTCCGTCTTCACCAGCGTGAGGCAGAAAATCGAGAAGGAGGAGGAGAGCGAAGGTGAGGACAGTGAGGAGGAGGAGGAAGGCGAAGAGGAAGGATCTGAATCAGAGGGTGAGTCCCCCCCAGCAGCGGGGGTCGGGGGGTGGTGGAATGAGGGGGTGGGGGGGGGAACGGCCCCGAACCTCCTCCCTCCCGCCGGGCAGGGCCGTGGCGGCGTGCCCGGGGGAAGCGCACGCTGCCCGCACCCTGCCCCGGGACAGCGGGGACGACGGGAGCCGGGACGGGGGCACCGGGATGTGGGGAGGGGGGGGACTGGGGGGGACTGGGGGAGCCCCCGCGTGGGTCCTGGTGTGACGGCGGCTCCCCCTTCCCCCCGCAGCCCGGTCCGTGAAGGTGAAAATCAAACTGGGGCGGAAGGAGAAGGCGCAGGAGCGGCTCAAGGGCCGCAGGCGCACCAGCCGCGGCTCCCGCGCCAAGCCCGTGGTGAGCGACGACGACAGCGAGGAGGAGCAGGAGGAGGTGAGGCCCCCAAAAAACGCCCTCTTTTTTCCCCAAAAAATGCCCTCTCTTTCTCCCCTAGCCCCCTCTTTTTCCCCAAAAATGCCCTCTTTTTTTCCCAAAACACTCTCTTTCTCCCCCCAGCCCCCTCTTTTTCCCCCAAAACGCCCTCTTTTTCTCCCAAAATGCCCTCTTTCTCCCCCCAGCCCCCTCTTTTTCTCCCAAAACGCCTTCTTTTTCTCCCAAAACGCCCTTTTTCTCCCAAAATGCCCTCTTTCTCCCCCCAGCCCCCTCTTTTTCCCCAAAAAATGCCCTCTTTTTCTCCCAAAATGCCCTCTTTCTCCCCCAAAATGCCCTCTTTTTTTCCCAAAACACCCTCTTTCTCCCCCCAGCCCCCTTTCTCCCCCAAAATGCCCTCTTTCTCCCCCAAAATGCCCTCTTTCTCCCCCAAAATGCCGTCTTTTTCTCCCCAAACGCCCTCTTTCTCCCCCCACCCCCCTCTTTTTCTCCCAAAACGCCCTCTTTCGCCCCCCAAGCCCCCTCTTTCTCCCCCAAACCCCCTTCTTCTCCCCCAACCCCCCCCATCCAGCCCTAACCTCCTCTCTTCCCCCCGCAGGATCGCTCCGGCAGCGGCACCGAAGACGACTGAACCCCCCTCCCACGGCCCCGTCCCCCCTTAGCTCTAACGGGTAGCAACGCCGTAGTCCCAGCCTCGAGTAACCTGTCCGAAAAATCCCATATTTATACCGCCGAGAGATGTAGGACCGTCCGCGTCCCGCCGCGCCCCGGCCTCGGTAGCCTTCGTAACAGCATTAACTGTTCACAGGGAGCGCTCGCTCCCCGGTTTTTCCTCTTTTCCGCCCCATTTTCAGCAGCGGTACTGTTTTCGGTGGCTCGCTGGAGGTCGCGGCTCGTGGCCGCCCGCCGCCGGCCGCGCGTGTCGATGTCACTGGATTTCGAGCAGTAATAAATTAAACGAGACGGAACCGCTGCGCGCCTCCGCTGCGTCCTGCCGCGGGTGGGGAGTTGGGGGGGGGATGGAGGGTGGTGCTTGGGGTGGGATTTACCCCCATTTGGGTGGGATTTACCCCCATCTGGGGGGGATTTTCCCCCTTTGGGGGGGATTTTCCCTCTTTAGAGGGATATTTACCCCCTTTAGGGGAAGGAATTGACACCTTCAGGGGCATTTACCCCCTTTGGGGGGGCATTCCCCCACTTCAGGGGGATATTTACCCCCTTTGGGGAAAGGAATTTACCCCCTTCAGGTGGATTTACACCTTCAGGGGCATTTACCCCCTTTGGAGGAGGATTTACCCTCTTGGGGGCGGGTTACACTCTTTTGGGGGAGGATTTACCCTTTTTAGGGGTACTTGCACCCCCTTTGGGGGAGGACTTACTACTTCGGGGGAGGGATTTACCCCCCTTTGGGGGAGAATTTACCCTCTTTAGGGGGATTTAGCGCCTTTGGGAAAGGATTTACCCCCCCTGGGGGAAGACTTACCCCCCTTTGGGGAGGGATTTGCCCTCTTTAGGGGGATTTACACCCTTTAGGGGGAGGATTTCTCCTCCTTTAGGGGAGACTTACCCCCTTCCGGGGAGGACTTTGCCCCTTTAAGGGGTTTTACCCCCTTTGGGGGGAGGATTTACCCCACCTGGGGGGATTTACCCCCTTTGTGGGGCTCCTGCTGGGTGTGGGGCTGGCTTCCAGCATAGCTTTATCTCAAGGGGGGGGGTGCAAAGCACCCCAAAAGGGGACAGAAACATCCCAAAAAGGGACAAAACCACCCCATAAAGGGATGAAAACTTCCTAAAAGGAGATGAAAACACACCAAAAGGGAACGAAAACACCACAAAAGGGAAGTAAACACCCCAAAAAGAGATAAAAACACCTCAAAAGTGGCCAAAACCACCCCAAAATCGTGTGCTGCGGGCGGCGGTGGGCGGGCAGCGGTTCATTGAGCGGTGCCGGGGGGGAATCCGGCCGCCGAGCGTGGAAAAGGGAAGGGGGCCGGGGGGGACCCCGGTGGGGGGACGGGGACGGGGCTCTGTCCGTGTCCGTCTGTCCGTATCCACCCGTGTCCGTCCGTATCCTTCCATGTCCGTCTGTCCGTACCCGTGTCCGTCCGTCCGCGGAGGCCGGGCGGGGGAAGAGTTAAGGCGCCGATGTCACATCGTGCGGTCGGGCGCTCCTCCTCCTCGCATGATGTGGAGCAGTTTTGAAAATCACCCCATGCTCAAACCCCTCCCCTGCGCCGGGGCGAGAGCGAAGGGCGGCAGCGCACGGCCCCGGCCGGCATCGTCGGCGTCACCGTCGCCGCCGTCGTCGGTGTCGTCGTCGTCTGGGGGCTCCCGTCGTGCCCGGTGCCTCGCGGCGAGGCCGCAGCGTGGCGGGCGGCAGCATGGCATGCGCGTGGGCGCTGCTCGGTGGCGCGCTGCTGGTGATGCTCGCAGGTAAGGGGCTTCGCCGGGCGGGGACCGAGGTGCCGGGGCGCGGTGCTGGCCGGTGCGGGGTGTGGTGGTGCCCGGTGCCGGTGGTGCCCGGTGCCGGCGGTGCCAGGGCACGGTGGTAGCTGGTGCCGGTGGTGCCGGGACATGGTGGTTGCCCGGTGGCGGTGGTGGTCCCGGGGTACGGTGGTGCTGGGGTGCGGTGGTAGCTGGTGCCGGGGCACGGGTGGTGGCCGGTGGTGGCGGTGGCCGGTGCCGGTGGGTGCCAGGACATGGCGGTACCCGGTGCCGGTGGTGCCCGGTGCCATTGGTGCCCAGTGCTGGGGGACGATGGTGCTCGGTGGTGCTGGGACGCGGTGGTGCCTGGTGCCGGGACGCGGTGGTGCCCGGTGCTGGGGGACGATGGTGCCCGGTGGTGGTGGTGGTGCCAGGACGCGGTGGTGCCCGGTGCCGGCTCCACCGGTGATGGGAGACGAGGGGAGGCTTTGGGGGGGGTATAGGGGGGGCTTGGGTGAGGCTGGCGTGGGGCTGGGGGGGGTCCTCGGGGGACTTGGGGAGCGCTGAGGGGGTGCTGAGGGGCTCCCCGGGGCATTTAGGGGCTCCCCGGGGTGCTGGGGGGATCCTGGGGGTGCCGGTGGGGGGTCCCGGGATGCTGTGGGAGGTCCCTGGGGGTGCTGGGGGGGGGTCTCAAGGTGCTGGGGGGGTCCTGGGAGTGCTGGGGGGGGGTCCCGAGAGTCTGAGGGGGGGGTCCCGGGGTGCTGGGGAGGAACCTGGGGGTGCTTAGGAGGGTCCCGGGGGTGCTGAGGGGGGGTCCCAAGGTGCTGGGG
>NW_027663752.1:0-34703 GCF_964034855.1 Anser brachyrhynchus | reverse complement strand
TTTTAATAAACAACTCATTAACTTTGCAGGAACTACAGGAGAAAAATCATAGATGCATTGGTAGCATTCTTAAAGAGGTGTCGATGAAAGAAAACAAAAGTTTGCAACTGTTTTTATTTTCTGGTTAGTGAGATGCACTATAATATTTTAGATTAAAAAAAAAATAATTACAAAAATCATACTAATAGCAATTACTAAGTTTTGCTCTTTTCTGTACTAAATGTTTTAGCAATGGTTGCCATTTCTATGGCTTACCAATTTATGGCTTTTATTTTTTAACCTATTTTTACAGAACAGTCCTGCCTTTCATAGACATGGGTCGCTCCCAAATATTTTCAGATATCAAAATACAAATTATGTTGTTTGACTGAGATGTCTGATTTATTTGAAATTATTTTTTTGTTTATTAGATGAAGAAGAAGAAGAAGAAGAAGAAGAAGAAGAAGAAGAAGAAGAAGAAGAAGAAGAAGAAGAAAAAGAAAAAGAAGAAAGAAAAAGAAGAAGAAGAAAGAAAAAGAAAAAGAAGAAGAAGAAGAAAAAGAAAAAGAAGAAAAAGAAAAAGAAGAAAAAGAAAAAGAAGAAGAAAAAGAAAAGAAAAAGAAGAAGAAAAAGAAAAGAAAAAGAAAAGAAAAAGAAAAAGAAAAAGAAAAAGAAAAAGAAAAAGAAAAAGAAAAAGAAAAAGAAAAAGAAAAAGAAAAAGAAAAAGAAAAAGAAAAAGAAAAAGAAAAAGAAAAAGAAAAAGAAAAAGAAAAAGAAAAAGAAAAAGAAAAAGAAAAAGAAAAAGAAAAAGAAAAAAAAAGAAAAAGAAAAAGAAAAAGAAAAAGAAAAAGAAAAAGAAAAAGAAAAGAAAAAGAAAAAGAAAAAGAAAAAGAAAAAGAAAAAGAAAAAGAAAAAGAAAAAGAAAAAGAAAAAGAAAAAGAAAAAGAAAAAGAAAAAGAAAAAGAAAAAGAAAAAGAAAAAGAAAAAGAAAAAGAAAAAGAAAAAGAAAAAGAAAAAGAAAAAGAAAAAGAAAAAGAAAAAGAAAAAGAAAAAGAAAAAGAAAAAGAAAAAAAACTTTTGAAGTAATTCTTGTCATGGACAGAGATATTGATATTAACTTCAGATTTTACTGGGCAATGCTGAAAAAGAGCTGAAAAATAATGATGAATTTATGAAGAATACAATGTTTTTAAATCTTGAAATATAGTTTAAATAATCTTTGACTTAAATCCACTTCCAAGAGATATTTACTAAGTGATATTTTTGTACCAGAAAGATAACTTTACAGAAGAGTTATCTGAAGAGGTCAGAGCTTAGTTTTTGAGAAGTGAAAGCTTAGGTT
This sequence comes from Anser brachyrhynchus, assembly GCF_964034855.1. Lineage (NCBI taxonomy): Eukaryota > Metazoa > Chordata > Aves > Anseriformes > Anatidae > Anser > Anser brachyrhynchus. Next base: position 33,382 of record NW_027663752.1, on the reverse strand, counting down.
CATGATGCAGTTCTAAGACCTTGCAGGTCTATATAGAAATTGATTCTATACTTTTTTGATACAATATTTTCTGAAATGTTATTTGCATCTTATAAGAAGTTCCCAGAAAAATCATTTGGAAACAGTGAATTTGATTGGGGTAAAGACTACTTTGTCTGATCCTCATTTCTATATTTTCTGTAGTAGCCTACTGTGTTTCAATTCTAGACTTCAATAATTCAAGTAAACAGTAAGTAACAAAATTCAATCCCCCTCCATTTTTTTTTTCCTTTTTATTTTTTTCCTTTTTTTTTTTTTTTCCTTCTGTAGTCCCTAACTGGCAATTTACCGCGTATTTCAATAGTGCATGATTTTTCACAAATTTCATTAGATTGCTCATTTTTCAGCTCTCAAAACAATTTAACATAACCTCTTTCATGCAGAGAATAACATATTCATATTATTTGATTTTTGATGAAACCAAATGACCCTTTAAATTTGCAATAGAGTTCTTTAATTTTGCATGAGTTTCTTTACTGCTGTTCATTTAATTCTGTTTCCATTAACCATCTGCAAGTATTTGACTCTATGACAATTATTCAGCTGTGCCACATCATGACTGACATATTTTATAAATGTTTAAAAGAAAAAGAGAGCAAGAAAGGGAGGAAAAAGCCCTATATTCAAACAAAAAAGTCACAGTTCAGAATCCTGTATTTTCCATAGAGCTGAAGCATCTGAATAGTAATTATTGGTCCAATTGTAAATCCAACCTAATTGCATTTTGTCTTTCTTTCTGACAAGCACTTCGTGATGATGATGGTTACTCCCACTAAAAGCTGTTCACTCCATTGATGTTTCCCCACATTGATAGCCAGGGGGCCCTGCAGATAAAAAGACTAACAAGACTATGCAGACAAAAAGCTTTATTTATTTATTTATTTATTTATTTATTTATCTATCTATCTATTTATTTATCTATCTATCTATTTATTTATTTATTCTATTTCCACTAATTCAACCATGATTTTTCAAATGAGAAAAAATGCCTGTGTATTCAAGTGAGAAAGACTCTCGGTTTAGATGCCTATCAACTCCCAGCCTGCCCTCCACATGGGCGGAATTGAACTGGTGTTCTTTAGAAAGTGCTTTAATTAACAAACATAACTGAGAGGCCAAGCCAGGGTAATCACTGCTGATTAACTAGGCGACTTCTCTGCACAAATTAAGAAAGCTTCCTTTCCTAAAAAAAAAAATAAATAAAATAAAATAAAATAAAATAAAATAAAATAAAATAAAATAAAATAAAATAAAATAAAATAAAATAAAATAAAATAAAATAAAATATAATATAATATAATATAATATAATATAATATAATATAATATAATATAATATAATATAATATAATATAATATAATATAATATAATATAATATAATATAATATAATATAATATAATAAAATAGTGCCTTCAATTCAAAAGAATCTCAGTGATTGTTTTAATGGCTTGCATTACTAAAATGTTTACCCATATTAATTTATTCTTAATTTTTGCATGTTTATTAATGAGTTTGCTAGAAATGGTAGGCAAGTCAAGGGGCCCGGGGAGGAGAGTTAACATATTTGCATCCGTCTACATAATTCAGAGGAATCCATTAAGTTAGACTTTCCTTGCAAACTTAAATCCACATGTGGAACCAAATGACTGCAGAATTAGAAGGCTTCTTCTTATGCTTTTTACATTTTTGTCTGGGTTTTAAAAGTGTGATGAAAGTTCTAACAGAAACTCAGAACTTACGCTGTTTGCAAGGACAAATTGAACATTAAACATTATAAGAAATAAATAATAATAAAGTCAAAGAATAAAGGACAAAATAGAGATAAATTCTTTGGCATATTCTGTTTGATGAGTATTTTTGGTTTGGCATAAATGGGCATACAAAAATAAGAATGTCTTCAGAAGACTTAATATCATGCTTCTTTGCAGTAATTTGGATTAGTTTGCTACAATTCAAAGAAAAATCAGGCACTGAATGGTCCTTTACATTACCTAGAGTTCCCAGCTGAAATAAGAAGCCATGCCAAAGATGATAGATCAAAACCTTTCGTTCTCTTTACTAGGGGAGAAAAGAGAAATCTTTGTGGGTTGGGGGGGGGGGGGGGGGCGGGGGCTAAGAAAATTAAATAAAGTTTGAATGTTGTGCAAACTGAAGACATCTGAAAAAGTAGGACTGTCACTCCCTGTCAGTTTACATCATCTTTGTATTATGAATTTGGTAAGTGCTCTTAGAGCTCACGTTGAAAGAAAACCAAATACTATATTTGGTGTGGAGTGAATTAAGTTGTACTTCATGCAGACAAAAATTAAATAAATAAAAATAAATAAATAAATAAATCAACATTTGTATTGTATGCATCATCTCCATTTAGCTAATTTGCTTATATAGGATGCTTTTTTTTTTTTTTTTTTTCCCCAGAAATCAATGTAATATTAACCCAAGATTTTACATGGAAAATAGCTTTAGTTTTCTATAATTACCTGATTATGTCATAAAGATATAAAAGATTACAGTTGGATTTTCTCACTATGCCCTATGCCATTGGCTCCTTCTTTAGACTGTGATAAGGTATAAAAATAGAAATGAGAACAGTACTCTGCATTTGTAAATTGTTTATCTTTTCATTTTTAAATGAAATATTCAAAAGAGCTGTCAACCTTATAGAAGTTATAATGCAATAGTCAATCAATTACTGTTTTAGAGACTGTAAATTTTGACAGGCACAACACTAAACCCACTCGATATGCATTCAAAAGCATATATGTATGACTTCAACTTTTTGCATAGAATATTTAAAAATATTATAATAATCTACCCGTGAAAATGACTGGAACCGAATGTGGGATGCCTACAGGTGGTTAATAGGAGATGTTAACTTTTGAGACTAATCTTCATAAAACAGTTTCAGTTTGTCTTGCTCCTCTTATGTCTTCGTTCTCTTCAGTGTAATTATCTGTACACTTAAATGGTTGTTCTTTCCACTAGGAAAAACATTTTTTTTCCCTCTCCAAATCTGCCAAGTTTGCAATGCTGCATTTAAGGCTGCAGAATAAAAGTTGCCGTTCAACAGCAGTTATGTGAAGTTTTTACTGGATGTGTGTACGTTTTAAGAAGTATTCTGTAATCAATATATTTTATCTCATTTAGAAACAGGACTCTCTATTAATTCTGCCTCTATAAGTAATTTGTTAACCCATTAAAATCTTGGAAACTGCTTGCACTGCATCTCTAAACATCTAAAACTATATTTACAAAGTTTAAAAAAATTAAACTGATAATCACTTTACGTTAATTTTTTATAGATAAAAGGCATCTAGAAATTGTATATTTGCCACCTCCATCTTTGCTGACTCTTAAATTAATTCTATTTTTCTTTATAAGGACATTTTAATTTCTGGGCACACCTGAAAATAGCATCATCATCATTTTCTAAAAATTATAGTCATGAAAGTCCTATGTCTGTGTCAGAAGTCCTACATTAAAATGCTAAATGCTTTTTATATACTATGTTTATTTTAATATGAATTTTTAAAACACGATTTCATCTCTTCAGATATCTCTCTCTCAGATTCTCTGTTGTGTGATTTATGAGGTTACTTTACAGAAAATGAGAACACTTTCAAAGATTTAACAAAAGCAAATATGAAACATATGGAAAATTTATATGGCATTCCTCAAAATGCTTGAATGTTTTCCCATTCATATTTTATTTTCCCAAATTTTCTCTTGAAAATTTAAGCAGAGCTTGAAATGTCTAGACGAAAAATTTCTAAGACATGATTCTGCCTGAGATATGAATACCTCATTTTTTTTCCACCTTGACACCATACACATCTCTACACTCATCTATATGCATTTGCTTCTTATATACCAGGAAAAGTAATTAAAAATAAAAAAAATAAAAGAATAAAATTAAGAATAATTTAAATTCTTCTAAACAGCTTCATTCAGTTATATTCTGATTTTCATGAGATTTCATATGAAGACTTAATTGAACAAGTTATTTTTGTACAACCAGTTCAGTAAAAACTACACAGATTTCAGAAATAAAGGTAATAAAAATCCACTGTATTATTGTAAGATCATTTGATCAAGTGCATTTATATTAAATCTATCGATAACATGACATTTGTCACAGGGACAGAGAAGCTGCCAACCATAACAATATTAACTCAATGAATGTGTGTTATTAGAGTAATCCAATCATGTCAGGAAGGCCACGCAATATTTGATGCAGAATTGCAAAGGGACACTGCAAATTCAAGTCTTCAGTTCTGTTCAGGGCACAACAGAAAGATTATTTCTCATTGCAGGCTCTTCTTTGACAGTTACTGTGGATGATTAGATGACAACTTAAGATGAAGCACTTCTAAGTTCATCAAAAATACATAGAGAAAAAGACACAGCCATCAAAAAATTAATAGAGTCTGAGTTTTAAATAGAAATCATTATAAAAGTGAGTATATGTGAATGTTTGGTATATAAGCAATTTTTTTAGCTTCATGGAGTGAGTGAAAAAAAGTAAGAACATCATGTTTCAGATACTTTAAGGTTTACTTTTTGAGCTAGCAAAGGAACAATTAGGAATGAAGACATTACAAAAATGTTAAAGTGAATAAATTTTCATATTTTATGATTTTGTGACGTTTTCACTTGCACTGAATGGAATTCTTCATCTCTGAAGATGTTCCTCTGCAAGTAAGGAAAATTTGCTTTAACTGATTGTGTCTGATTTCTAAGAAGGTTTCTTTTTTTTTACAATTGTAATTAATTTCTTATTAAAATCAACAACATTTTTATATGTTTGTTTTTTTTTTTAATGTTTCACTCAATTTCAGTACCATTAAGGTACTGCAACTAAATTGAAGTGGTACAAATTAGTATCAAAAGCAAATTTAGCTCTATCTGCTTAATGCCTTGCAGTCTGGTAATATTATATATGAAAAGAAACAGTTTGGGAAAGTAAGAAATAATTTGATTTCATGTTTAGATCTGTTATTCTTTCTCTCTCTCTCCCTCTCTCTCTCTCTTCCTGTAACCTGTTTTATACTAGCTTTATGTAATCCACCATGTTTCTGCACTTTAACAAGTAGAGTTTGCAGCACAAGTAAAGTAAATAATCTCTTTTAAAAAGACTGCTAGCAACCACTATCAAGAACACCAGCTTATTCCTTCTTCTATTCCTTAAGGTAAGCACAGGAAATAGGCTGATAGTTTGAGAAAAGTCATTGTAATTGCTCATAAGAGATTCAAAAACAAAATTGGTCAAAATAATTGAAGCAGAAACCTAAACATGTTGGAATACAAAAAGATTCACAAAATGTCTGTGAAAGTAGAAGCACCAGGAGAAGCAAAATAGGAAAAGAACAAAATTTTGGGCCCCTCGCTACAAGAAGGACATGGAGGGGCTCGAGAGAGTCCAGAGAAGGGCAACGAAGCTGTTGAGGGGTCTGGAGAACAAGTCTTATGAGGAGCGGCTGAGGGAGCTGGGGTTGTTTAGCCTCGAGAAGAGGAGGCTCAGGGGAGACCTCATCGCTCTCTATAGGTACCTTAAAGGAGGCTGTAGCGAGGTGGGGGTTGGTCTATTCTCCCACGTGCCTGGTGACAGGACAAGGGGGATTGGGCTAAAGTTGCGCCAAGGGAGGTTTAGGTTAGGAAGAACTTCTTTACTGAAAGTGTTGTTAGGCATTGGAATGGGCTGCCCAGGGAGGTGGTTGAGTCACCATCCCTGGAGGTCTTTAAAAGACGTTTAGATGTAGCCCTTAGTGATATGGTTTAGTGGAGGACTTGTTAGTGTTAGGGCAGAGGTTGGACTAGATGATCTTGGAGGTCTCTTCCAACCTAGATGATTCTGTGATTCTGTGAAAATGGGTAATGTTAAACTTCAAAATCTAGATGCAAAGCTTAGGATAGAATTAGGTGTGTTGCTGGAAATAAAAACAATAATAATAATAAAAAAGTCTAAAATGACTTGAAGAAATAAAGGAATAAAAATTTGAGAACTCAGGAGAATTTAAAGATTAATAAGATTTGTGACGGGGTTTACAACAAACAGTGCAGTCATATATGAATGGAATGGGTAGTGACTAACAGTGTGAATGTCATATTAATTGTTTAAATGCAAAAGAAGTATGATTTATTTGGCCTGCAGTCGTGAACACTTTAGGATTAGAAAGTTTAAGGCTACTTCCATTATTCTGTCACTATAGTTTTGCACTCTCTGTTTTGTACTAAGCAGGATCTCTTCCTTTCTGATGGGGCTGAATACTTTGGTGGTTATGGTAAGCCATGATTTTGAACATCCTGCTGAACCACCGTAACTTCTAATTTGCAGAGGCTGAGACTGCCCCATCTTTTTGGTTCATGACCCACAGGTAGTATTATGCAGCTACCAACAGAACCTTACAGCCTTCCCTGGGAATACTTGGCAGCCTAGCATAAAGCTACATGAAAGTCTAAACAGAAGTTTTGTACTCCTTGGATTTAAAGAAAAGCTGAGGTTGTAGAGTCTGCTCGCTGCCCTTATGACACAACTACTTGTCTTGGAAAGGAGATTTCTTGTGAAGAAGTTATGAAGTAGCAGCTGGATGGCTGCTTTTTATCACATAGTAGCCTTGAGGCAAGATTCCAATAAAAAGCTGTAGCTACCAGACGCTGAAAGAAAGAAAAAATGACAGAAGTAAAGAGAGCTGCCAAATTCTAAAGCTTCATTCTTTGCAGTGACGATTGATAAGACATCACCACTATGCTTGTATTATATTTCTTTTTTAAATGCAGTCTAGATTTGTTAAACCATGGGACATGCTGCTACAAATACAGTCTCTTCTGAGACTGAATAGGGATGGTGGAGAGCAAAGGATAAAAGGCCCACATTCAGGTACATTTTTGTAGTGTTTGTTTATAGAGCATGCTATTTGTTGTAGAGGTAGTTGGGTTGGGGGGCTGTGAAAAGAAGAATGAAAAAAAAAAGCCACTGAAAAAAATCACAATAAGAAGTGGACAGGAAGGAACATGGGAAAGAATCAGAAAAATGCAGACTCTTTCTGGGTTGTATTCCTATTAAAGGTTGATATTAGTAGGAAACAAACAAAACAAAAACAAAAACAAAAACAAAACTTGGCTTAGACAAAAATCAAGGGGTTTTGTTTGTTTGTTTTTCTTTCCAAAGTATATTAAATTTAGGTAATCAGCAACGTGCAGCATTGTCATTGTATTAAAGACCCTATCATGATATGCAACTGCCTGATTATGTTTTTTTTTATGTTTTTCATGACAAATGTATTTAATTTTATTGCCTAAGTCACTGTAGTTAGTGACCTTACATTTTTCAACAGCTAAATTCATTCTTTAACTTAACCATAACATTCTTGCAATGGGCAATTATTCTTTTAAGAAACATCTTCTTATTCAGAGAAAAACTGGAGTGATTTTGAAAAAAAAAATATATATATATATATAAAATTATTTATTTTCTAATAGAACAGACACCAGATACCACAGAGACAGAACTAGTCCTGAAAGTCCCAGACAGTCCTGACTAGTCCCAGAACACCTGTCCATCACTTACCACATTTTGTCTGGACATTAGTATCAGCTCTAAGTAACTACACTCACATTTGATTACACCAGAACGTAACATCGTTTTCAATTTTCAGTTTAGGGACTGTTTTCCTGCTAAATTAAGGAATAACTTGACACTGTTTGTGATGAGAATTTTTGGATTCTGATCTAGAAATTTAATACATTAGGATGAGGAGACTTAAATTCATTTTTATCACATATGATCACATTTAGAGATTAAGTGTATTCCACTGGCGTCACACTAAATACTTTTTTCTCTTATCACACACAAGCACATTATGTGATACTATTCATAAAGGAATCATGCTCTATTTCAAAACTGGATACCAGTTGTACTTTCCTATTCCAATGGGAGGTCTGTTCTTCAAGTATGCAGTTCTGATGACTACAAACTTTCATAAAATACCCAGACTACTTTTATTAATAGTCACATAATCACAGAATCATCTAGGTTGGAAGAGACCTCCAAGATCACCTAGTCTAACCTCTGACCTAACACTAACAAGTCCTTCACTAAACCATATCACTAAGCTCTACATCTAAACGTCTTTTAAAGATCTCCAGGGATGGTGACTCAACCACTTCCCTGGGCAGCCCATTCCAATGCATAACAACCCTTTCAGTAAAGAAGTTCTTCCTAATATCCAACCTAAACCTCCCCTGGTGCAACTTCAGCCCAATCCCCCTCGTCCTGTCACCAGGCACGTGGGAGAATAGACCAAGCGCCACCTCTCTATAGCCTCCTTTAAGGTACCTATAGAGAGCAATAAGGTCCCCCCGGGACTCCTCTTCTCCAGGCTGGATTATCCCAGCTCCCTCAGCTGCTCCTCATAAGACTTGTTCTCCAGACCCCTCAGCAGCTTCATTGCCCTTCTCTGGACTCTCTCGAGCACCTCCATGTCCCTCTTGTACTGAGGGGCCCAAAACTGAACACAGTACTTGAAGTGCGGCCTCAGCAGAGCCAAGTACAGGGGGACAATCACTTCCCTAGACCTGTTGGCCACACTGCTTCTTATACAACCCAGGATGCTGTTGGCCTTCTTGGCCACCTGAGCACACTGCTGGCTCATATTCAGCCGACTATCAACAAGTACTCCCAGGTCGGTCTCTGCCAGGCAGCTTTCCAACCACTCATCTCCCTGCCAGTAGCTCTGCTTGGGGTTGTTGTGCCCCAGGTGCAGGACCTGGAACTTGGCCTTGTTGAACTTCATACAGTTGGCCTCAGCCCATCGGTCCAGCCTATCCAGATCCTCTTGCAGAGCCTTCCTACCCTCGAGCAGATCGACACACATGCACCTAACTTGGTGTTGTCTGCAAACTTACTGAGGGTGCATTCGATCCCCTCATACAGATCATCGATAAAGATATTGAAGAGGACTGGCCCCAGTACTGAGCCCTGGGGGATGCCACTAGTGACCGGCCTCCAATTGGATTTGACTCCATTCACCACAACTCTTTGGGCCTGGCTATCCAGCCAGTTTTTAATCCAACAAAGTGTACGCCACTCCAAGCCACGAGCAACCAGTTTTTTGAGGAGAATGTTGCGGGAAACGGTGTCAACAGCCTTACTGAAATCAAGGTAGACCACATCCACAGCCTTTCCCTCATCCACTAAGCGTGTCACTTTGTCATAGAAGGAGATCAGGTTCGTCAAGCAGGACCTGCCCCTTCTGGGCATGGGCAGACCCATGCTGACTGGGCCTGATCGCCTGGTTGCCCTGCCAGTGCTGCGTGTTCACACTCAAGATAATCTGCTCCATGAGTTTCCCTGGCACTGAGGTCAAACTAACAAGCCTATTGTTCCCCGGGTCTACCCTCCGGCCCTTCTTATAGATGGGCGTCATGTTTGCTAGCCGCTAGTTGACTGGGACCTCCCCTGATAGCCTGGACTGCCGATAAATGATGGAAAGTGGCTTGGCCAGCTCCTCCGCCCATTTTCTCATTACCCTCGGGTGGATCTCATCCGGCCCCAGCGACCTGCATAAATTCAAGTGCTGTAGCAGGTCACCAACCATTTCTTCATGGATAGTGAGGGCCATAATCTGCTCCCCATCCCCTTCAACCAGCTCAGGGTACTGGGTATCCACTGAACAACTGGTTTTGCCACTAAAGACTGAGGCAAAGAAGACACTAAATACCTCAGCCTTTTCCTCATCTCCTGTAACTAAGTTTCTCCCCACATCCAGTAAAGGAGAGAGATTCGCCTTCGTCCTCCTTTTTGTGTTGATGTATTTGTCAAAACATTTTCTGTTGTCTTTAACAGTAGTAGCCAGATTGAGCTCCAGATGAGCTTTGGCCTTTCTAAATTTTGCCCCTCCACAGCCTCGCAATATTCTTATAGTCCTCCTGAGTGGCCTGCCCTCTTTTCCAAAGTTTATAAACCCTCTTTTTTCTCCTAACCTCGAGCCACAACTCTCTGTTCAGCCAGGCCGGTCTTCTTCTGCGACGGCTCGTCTTCGGGCACGTGGAGACAGACTGCTCCTGAGCCATTAAGGTTTGCTTCTTGAAGAGTGCCCAGCCTTCCTGGACTCCTCTGCCCTTCAGGACTGCCTCCCAAGGGACTTTGCCAACCAGTGTTCTGAACAGCTCAAAGTCAGCCCTCCGGAAGCCCAAGACAGCAGTCTTACTGATCCCCTTCCTGGCTTTGCCAAGAATAGAAAACTCTACTATTTCGTGGTCACTCTGCCAAAGACAGCTCCCAGCCACCACATCTCCCACCAGTCCTTCTCTGTTTGTGAACAGAAGGTCCAGTGGGGCACCTCCCTTGGTAGGCTCTCTAACCAGCTGCGTCAGGAAGCTATCTTCCACACTCTCCAGAAACCTCCTAGACTGCTTTCTCTGGGCTGTGTTGTGCTTCCAGGACATGTCTGGGAAGTTGAAGTCCCCCACGAGAACAAGCGCTGATGATTTCGCGGCTTCTGCCAGCTGCCTGTAGAACTCTTCATCCGTCTCCTCATCCTGGTTCGGTGGTCTATAACAGACCCCCACCAGGATGCTTGCCTTGTTGGCCTTCCCTCTGATCCTAACCCACAGGGACTCAACCTTATAATTCCCAGACTCAGGTTCCTCAACATCAAAACACTCTCTAATATAGAGAGCCACACCACCACCCTTTCTGTGCTGTCTGTCCCTTCTGAAGAGCCTATAGCTAGACATTGCAGCACTCCAGTCATGAGAGTGGTCCCACCACGTTTCCGTGATGGCAACCAAGTCATAGCCTGCCTGCTGCACGATGGCTTCCAGCTCATCTTTTTTGTTACCCAAGCTGCGTGCATTAGTGTAGATGCACTTCAGTTGGGCCATTGCCTTCTCCCCCGGCTTTGCCATTGTTCCCCCTGGCACACCTCTAACAAGCCTTATTTCAGCCCCGTCCCCCTTCTTACCTAGCTCCAAGCCCTCTCGATGAGCCCTGCCAGCTCTTGGGCTAGGATCCATTTTCCCCTTAGAGATAAGTGGGACTTGTCTGCGGCCATGAGGCCGGGTGCCGAGTAAAGCACCCCATGGTCAAAAAAAATACCAAAATTTCTCTGTTGGCACCAACCTCTGAGCCACATGTTAATCAGGTGGATTTTCTGTGTCCTCTCTGTACCCCTCCCTGCCACTGTAGGGATGGACGAAAACACCACCTGTACTCCCACTCCATCCACTAACCATCCCAGTCCCCTAAACTAACTGTCCCAGTCCCCTAAACCATCCCTATAGTCATGCTGTATCCATTTTTTCCTTTGCCAAAATTATCTTTTAGTTTATATAGTCTGGCAAGATCTGTTAAGACAGAATAACGAGCCTGTATTATCTTAAATTTTCTTTCTTCTTCTTGAAGCAATAAATAAGTGTAGCCTGTTTTATATTTTCTCGTCATGTCGTTCCCTCACCTCCTCCTTCCCCATGATCAATTTATTATGATTTTTTACTCGTAAACCTGTGATTTCATCTGCCAGTTCCTAAAAAGCAGAATTACATACTTTGAGTTTGAATCTACTAATATCATGCAGTTTGGCTCACCCTCTTTATTTTTTTTTTCTTATTTAATCATTATTTCCCATTAAAACAATTTCCTTTGTCTCAGTGTTCGACATCACTGTCATTCTTGATAACAAAGCAGAATGTTCATATACCTACGAAACTTTGAATACAGTTAATTAAGAATCACTTTTTCATTATCATTTTTTCCCTTTTTTTCTTCTCCTTATAATTGAAGATTAGCCAAAATATTACCTCTGGTAAGGTTTTAGTTTTACTTTTAGCAAATCTCCCTTTAATCCAATATTTGGATTTTAGATTTATTTACTTCATGATGAGTCCACAAGTCCTTTCAGTTCTCTTACTCGACATATTTTTTCTTAACCTTTTCAGTGAGGTGTTAATTTTGATAGCTGAGTCATTCTGTTTATTTATTTATTTATTTTCCTTCTTTTTGTTTATATTACATTTTCCAGAATTCTGAACTCCTAATTTCAGGAATGCAAAGCATCCTTTACATTCCATTCTAAATAATTCCATTCATTTGACTAGATACCTCCTTAAAATCCTATTAAATAAATTACAAAAAACAACACAAAATACAGTTTTGTTATTTTTTAAATTGATCTGAATATATTTAATTTGTAATTAATTTAATTATATTTATTATTAATTTTATACATTTTAAATATACTTAATTGTAATTAATATAATTTAAATCAATTCAAGGTCTTTTGGACTAAGGTTGTTTTCCACCAAAAACAACTCATGGTTATTCAAAGAAAATATATATATATGTATATATATAATTTCTTATAAGAAAATGGCAATACACCATTAATTTTTATTTAGAGGTAAAAAAGATAATTATATTCATCTTGGAAGATGTTCAATAAATAAATTTATCTCTTGTTATAACCAAGATTCTTTGATCTTTGAAATGTATTTTATTAATACATTTGCTTTGTAAACAATATTCTCTCTCCCATAATAAAACAATTCAAATTGTCACTCATTATGTCACATAAATTTCTTCTTAATTTCACATCTGATGCATAGATAAGTAGCCAACTACCAGCTCTGCTCTTAAGACTGTATATCACATTCTTTCCTGAAAATCTTTTTACCTAATAAATAAATAAATAAATAAATATACATGAATTTAAAATTTTCTGTGTTATGCTTTCTTTTTCCTTTAAAGTCTAATACACATTCCCGTATACTAACACAGTATTAATAATAATGATATGGCAATAAGGTGTTGGTGTTGTTATCTAAACACTTAGAACACTGCACAATTTTATTTCTGCTCTGAACTTAGATCTGTGATATTTTTAAAACATATTTTTAGATTAGATTTTAGATTAGAAACTTTTCACATTCATGAAATACAGCATAGACAGTGATACTGAACTGGCTAATCTTACAATATTTATGGCTTTCAAAGGAATTCACTTTCTGTCAAAGTAAGATCATTTCTGCCTCTTTTCTCAGTATAAAAATGAGCTGATTTCAAGGAGGAAACATCCTGCAGTTGCCATGGCCATTTCACGCCTCTAAATTGTATTTGGATAAGAAATTGGCTGGATGGTCATATTCAAAGAGTTGCAGTCAATGAATCAATGTCAATGTGGAGACCAGTAACAAGTGGCATTCCTCAGGGGCCAGCCTTGGGACCAGCACTGTTTAACATCTTTGTCAGTGACATGGACAATGGGATAGAGAGCACACTCAGAAAGTTTGTTGATGGCACCAAGCTGTGTTGTGTGGCCAACGCACTGGAAGGTAGGGTTGCCAACCAGTGGGACCTCAACAGCCTTGAGAGATGGGCCTGTGTGAACCTCATGAAGTTCAAAAAGGGCAAGTGCAAGGTTCTGCACCTGGCTGGAGCAATCACAAATACAAATACAGTCTGAGCACAGATTGAGAGCAGCCCTGAGGAGAGGGTATTGGTTTATGAGAAGGTTTATGAGAGGGTGTTGGTTTATGAGAAATTCAACATGAACCAGCAATGTTTGTTTCCAGCCTAGAAATACCACTGTGTCCTGGGCTGCATCAAAAGAAGTGTAGCTAGCAATGTAAGAGAGGTTATTCTCCCCCTCTTTTCATCATTCATGAGACCCCACCTAGAGTACAGAGTTCAGCTCTGGGGTACCCAACATAAGAAAGATGTGGACCTGTTGAAGTGAGTCCAGTGGAGAGCCACTAGGATGATCACAGGTCTTGAGCATGCTCCCATGAAGACAGGCTGAGAGAGTTACCATTGTTCAGTCCAGAAAAGATCGGACTCCAGGGACACCTTTTTCCTACCTAATGGGGACATGCAGGAAAGCTGGAGAGGACTCTCTCAGGAAGTGTAGTGATAGGACAAGGGATTACAGTTTTAAACTAAAAAACAGGTAAATTTAGCTTAGATATTTGAAAGAAATTCTTTACAGTGAGGTTGATGAGGCACTGGAACATGTTGCCAGATGGATGCCCCTCCCCGGAAGTGTTCAAGACCAGGTTGAAAGGGTTTTTGAGCAACCTGGACTAGTCCCTGGCCATGGCAGGGCATTTAGACCTAGATGATCTTTAAGGTCCTTTCCAACCCAAACCATTCTATAATTCTTTTTGATTACTTTATAAATGAACTACTGCTTTTTTATTGTTGTTGTTTTTGTTGTTGTTGTTGTTTTTTTCACATAAATAAAATAACATTGACATAAAAACATGTTATTAAAAGAGGTTTTTTTTGAAGTTTAATTTTGTACATATGTACATCGCAAAATATATTGCTTTCAAACTGTGAGGAAAAATGGCAAAGTTCTTAGGCAACACCTCTAAATTTTCAAATCTAGGACTCCTTTCTTTGATCACTTGTTCTTTGGGTCAGACTGAAGATTTTGTTATACAATCTACTTGTAAGTATAAGAAGAGGTAAGTAAGGAAAACATTTATGTATAGGCTTGAAACATTTTAATGAAGCTATTAACGTCAGTTTGAATGCACAGAAGTTTAAAGTTCAGAACAAATTAAAATGCTTTTCAGAAATGGGCTATGTTGTTTGTATAAATACTATAAAGTTTTTAATTTAATTAAAGAAAATATTTTGTCTTTTTCAGTCTAAAGGAACTGGAGATAGAAATTGAACATGCATATATGTACAAATAAATAGCACTCAGTGTCAGTAGTATTTATTTTTCTAAACTGTAGGTTTTCAAAAATCCTTTGTAATGCAGTATGTCCTAGATAACCTCACCTAATATTTATATTTTATATTTCTGAAAGAAAGAAATTGGAACAAAAACAAAACAAAATAAAACAAAACAAAACAAAAAAAAATATTTTAGTAATTCTCTTGTCAGAGAGTAAGATGAAATGAAATGGCTTATAGAATATAGACCAGTTCTCTTGGTCTATATATTTTGTATCTAAAGTGGTAGCAGGAAATAGTGTATATTACAATAACTTTGAAAAACAATCTTCCACATCCAAACAAACTGTCACGCCAACTGAATAAGCAAGTTTACCTGTGGTTTTGTACAGAAAAAAAGGTATAATTTTAAAAGAAAATGAGGATGCATGAGTCATGAAAAGGATTATTACTGTTCAAACAGTGTCATGGGAATGGATTATCAAACTGGCAAGTTATTTTCTGCCTTCCTTCGTGTCTTAGAATCATAGAACCATAGAATCACAGAACCACAGAATCATAGGATCATAGAATGGTTTGTGTTGGAAGGGACCTTAAAGGTATCTACTTTCAAATTCTCTGCATGGCAGAGATCCATTCTCCCAGATCAGGTTGTTCTAAGCCCCATCCAACCTGCCTTGAACACTTCCAGGTGTGGGACAACTTATTTTGGTAACATGTTCCAGTGCCTCACCACCCCCTTTTTTTTTTTTTTTTCTCTACTATTTCTTCCTAATTAATAATCTAAATATACCTTATTCTAGTTTAAAGCCATTACTCCTTGTACTCCCACTAAACATCCTGATTAAGATCTTCTTTATAAAGTGCATTATATATTACCATATACCCTACTATATTACTATAACACTAGATCTACTAGACTCGTCTGTGGGCATGTATAGCCCAAGTATGTTTTGATTTTTCCAGATGCTCAGAGACAACTGGTAACTTAATGAAACAAAATGTTTCCCAGTGCTCTGTCTTATGTATTTTCATTTTGTGTTGTGCTTGCCATGGGGTATGGTGAAGAGAGACCTGACAGTCCTTGGAACATTGCCCTGTGCTGCAGAGCATGAATTTGTGTGTATGTTCATACATGTGCATGAACATACACACAAACACACGTTTGGACATCTAAAGGAATTTGTCTTAACCACGTCGTCAGTAACATCTAACATTTCTGTCTGTGAATGAAGACTAAGAAAGTATTATTCTGGATCACTAATTCATATGGTTGTTTTTTTAGGCCACTTTTCTGTGTAAGTATATTATTGTGATAAACTGAAGTGGGTGGTAAAGAAAATAGATTGCTGCTGCACAGACAGAATGAAATGAAATGAAGTATGTAAATTCAAAATGAATGCATGTGTTGGGTCTGTCTGGGATGGAGTCACCTTTCCCTGCAGCAGCCCACACAGTGCTATGCTCTGCACTCGTAGCTGGAACAGCACTGGTATCACTCCAGTGTTGTGTTTATTGCTGCATGTGGTGATTTTACTTGGGTGGGCAGCTGAGCTCCACCACAACCACTCTCTCACTCCCCCTCCTCAAAGATGGGTGGGGAGAAAATACGATGAAAAGCACTCAGGGGTTGAGATAAGGACAGGGAGATAGTACAGTAATTATTGTGACGGGCAAAACAGACTCAGCATAGGGAGATAGTAAGATTTATTGCCTATTACTAACAAGCTAGAGAAGTGAGAAACAAAGGAAAGAAACCAAAAACACCTTCCCCACCATCCACCCTCTTCCACCTCCTCCCCCTGAGCAGTGCAGGTAAACAGGGGAATGGGGGTTATGGTTAGTCTATAGCGCTTCTTCTCCGCCACTCCTTCTCGGTCACTCTCGTCCCCTGTGCTGCGGGGTCCCTCCCACAGGATACGGTCCTTGCCGAACTGATCCAGCGTGGGCTGCCTACAGGAAGCAGCTCTTCAAGAACTGCTCCAGATATGAGTCCGCACCATGGGGTCCATCTCTCAGGAGCAAACTGCACCAACCTGGATCCCTCAAGGGCAGCAGCTCCTGCCAGGTCACCTGCTCCTGTGTGGTCTCCTCTCCACAGGCTATAGGTCCGGCCCGGAATCTGCTCCAGCAAGGGTCTTCCACAGGCTGCAGTCTCCGTCGGTGCAGGTCCACCTGCTCCACTGTGGTCTCCTCCACGGGTTGCAGGATGGAACCCTGCTCTACCGTGGTACTCCATGGGCTGCAGGGGGACAACCTGCTTCACCATGGTCCTCACCACAGGCTGCAGGGGACTTCTGCTCCTGCACCTGGAGCACCTCTCCCCCTCCTTCTTCACTGACCTTGGCACCTGCAAGGCTGTTCCTCACTCCTCTCACTCTCCCAGCTGCTGTGTGGCGCAGCGTTTTTTTTTTTTTTTTTTTTTTTTTTTTCCCCTGTCTTAAATATGCTCTCACAGAGGCGCAAAAAAACATCACTTATTGGCTCAGCTCTGGTCAGCAGTGGGGCCCTGACCAAACATGGGGCAGCTTCTAGATCCTTCTCACAGAAGCCACCCCTATGGCCCCCTGCTACCAAAACCTTGCCACGTAAACCCACTACACTGCATAGTGCTGGCACAGAATCAGGACTCCCTCCAAGACCCGAACAGCCAGCAGGCTGGGGGTGGGCAAGTGATGGGGAGGGGACATCGCCAGGGCAGCTGACCTACACCAACCAAAGGGATATTCCATAACACCTGATGTCACACTCAGCAATAAAAGGCGGGGGCTCTCTTGGGGCATGGGGCGGTCCTCCTGAACAACTGGTACGCATTTTGAGGCCCTGCTTCCTAGTATGTGGCCAAACATCACTCGTTGATGGGAAGTAGACAATAACTTTTTTTTTTTTTTTTTTTTTTCCTTTTCCTTTCTCTCTGTGCTTCTGCATGGCCTTGTTGGTTCCTTTGTTTCTTTTTCTCCCCATTCCCTTTCCCTTTTATTAAATCATTCTCGTCTCAAACCTCAAGCTCTTTGTGTTGTATTTTCTCCCCCTTCCTCTTTGAGGAGGGGTGGAGTGAGAGAGCGGTTGTGGTGGAGTTCAGTTACCCACTCGAGTAAAACCACCACGATGCAAAATTCCAGTACAATGTTAGTTCTCATTTAATCATTTGAAAGGAAACAAAACATTTTTTTTTTTAAATACATTTTTTTTTTTAAAGCCAATCAAAGACACAAACAACAACAAAAAATATGTTTCTGGAAGATTTACTGAAACTTCATATTCAAAATATAATTTCTTAAGTATAAATATAAATATATATATAATTGGCATTAGTCAACACTCTGCTTTCTGACCTATCAGTTTACAAAATAAATATGTAAGGAAATAGTCAGCTTGTTTATATTAGCAAGCACTAGATATAGGCAACTTTAAGAAGCGTTTTTACACAAGTCCATGTTACAATATTTTAAGTATGCATTTTAATTTTACTCAGTTAAGTATTATGCTAAGAATAATAAGAATTCTTATAAATTTTAATAGAAATCTCTTGTTTTTAGCTATTTATCTTGTTGAAAGTAAGAATCTTTCTACTAAAGATATACGTGAATTATCAAAACTTAAATTTCTGCAGCACAAAGTACTGCATACTGTTCTATATGTTTTTGTATCTTCCCCAAATTCATTGTTTTGTGGATGATACTATTAAGAGAACTAACCTAATATTTTTGATCTTTTTTTTTTCTTGCAATTTTTGATCTAAAATATTTGCAAGAAATAGTGACTTTTGAAAGAAATTAATCAAAGGTCTTTTCCTAAGCATAACCTAAATGGTTTTCTAGTCAATCTATATTTTACTTCATGAAGTCTGTGACTGGGTTAGAAACAGTTATAAAACTTGGGAAAGAGATTCTTTGGGGTGTATTCTACAGTAAGTACAGCCCCAGTGTTACAGGACTTTACCGTATAAGGTTTACCTCAAAATATTGACCTAATCTGCCTGCAGAAACACAGGTATTCAGTAACAACCTCTGTGCATCCAAATTTATGGATGTCCATTCACTGGTTTCTCTTTAGAATTCCTTCAAGTTGACTTGGGTCAAGCAGACCCAACAAGTATGTTCAGCAGTTGAGTTTTGAGGATTTCATGAGTTTTAGAACATTTCCCACGGCACCTGCTATGTGAACAGTAATATTTTGGCATTTCATGTGATCATCCCTTCTTGACTCTTACTCCATTGTACACCTTCTTGGAGCACTTTCAATCTCTCTCTTTTTTTTTTTTTTTTTAAAAAAAAAAAAGAAAGAAAAAAAAAAAGAGGTACATTTTCCAGTATTATCCTTCTCCTACTTTTTTTTTTTTTTTTTCGCTTTAAAATTTTCCTCTCTATTGTATGATGTACAATATACACTCTATTTCAGTGACATACCATAACTCGGTTATGGTGCTCAGTAACAGTGATTCCAGTGACATAGATTCTCAGTGATTCCAGTGACAATGACATAACATAACAAGCACAGAAGTTTTGAGAATCTTTAACTGTTTAAATTGTTCATCTAACTCTTAGCTCTCACAAACTGTTTGCTGCAGCTCTATGAAATAGTTCAGTGTAACAAAGGACAAACCACTGACCAAAATGAATCAAATTCCCATAAGCTATGGAATGCATCACTGTGATTTAGTTTAGCTGCTAATTGTTAACAACAACAACAAAATATTGATTGGAAAAGTTGCTGATATAGAGCAGACCTCAGTAATTGTCAGCTTTTAACACAATTTAAGTGTCTGATCATTCCTTTTTAACTCTGAAGTACCAACTACGACGAATTAAAATTTGTTTGGCTTAATAAAATGTTTCTGTATAGTAAGTGTCACTTAGGAAATTAGTTTTAATTTCCCTTTGTGGCTAATTAACTGTTAGAATCACATCTCTTTTTAAGCATATAATTAATGTTTCTAATCAAATATTTTTTCAGTGGATCTGCAGTTGATACTGTGGGCTGTGAAGATATTCTGGACTTAGTCATCAAATATTATTCTTGTCCTTCATGGACAGCTTTAACAAAATCAATTGCTTGCCGAATTATACTCATGATAATTCAATATGCAAATTGTCTGAAGGATGAAAAGATCATGGAGGCATTTTGGTTCTCTTTTTTTTTTTTTTTCTTTTTTTTTTTTTTTTTTCCTGATTTAAGAAAATTAGGTAAATGCAATTGTATACAGTCAACACAGCTTAGCAAGCTTAGTAAATATAACCAAGGATAAAAATCAAAGATACGACAGGGATTTGTCTTTCCTATTTCTTCAAAGTGCATTCAGAATCTTTCTGTATCAGTTAAACGAATAAATGTTTGCTTCATAGTGATTTAAATTTAATACCTTGTAGTACCTTGTTGTGTCTTCCAATCGGTGGTTGGAAGTCCTAGAAACAAGAATATAAAGGAAATAACAATTTAATACAGTTTAGTTGATTGATTTGCATTGCCTCATAT
This sequence comes from Anser brachyrhynchus, assembly GCF_964034855.1. Classification (NCBI taxonomy): domain Eukaryota; kingdom Metazoa; phylum Chordata; class Aves; order Anseriformes; family Anatidae; genus Anser; species Anser brachyrhynchus. The sequence continues at coordinate 13,187 of NW_027663752.1, read as the reverse complement.
GTCTTTACTAAAATGGGTCTAGTTAAAACAGACTCTTCTTCAGAACCAGCTCTAAAGAGTATTTCAAAACCACTGTGTTGCCATTATATTGGGACATACAAAAAAATCTATAGAGATAGGAACCATTTTCAGATTTGGGGTTAAGATATTTATCTTACATATATATAAAGTCTTCCATCTCCATGGATACCAAAATCTCCTGCTAAGATCAGAATTCAGCTGTGGAGATCAACAGCATAGTCTAATTGCTGATACTTTTATCTTTGCTAAATGGCCTCTTCCTTCGAAGTAATTGCCTTGCTGGTAATGAGGCTGCTTGAGTAATAAATTGTTTCTCCATATGAAAAAGAGTATTAGAATATTAGAATCTAATTGAGCTCTTTACCTGTCAAAAATTACAGAGGAACTTAGACCGGTATGATGTTAATTTTGAAAATGGAATCTGACAAAAATGTTAAAATCTAACACTGATTTTACAGAAAATCAGAACATCTTATTTTAAAAATTAGAACATCAGAAAATCAGAACATCGTGTTTTCCAGAACATCTTGACAGGTTTCCAGAAACCTTTATTGATTCTGCCTTTTTTATTCTTTAATTAAAGGATGATGGAAATTCTGGTCATGTTTCTGGACATTCGAATGTTATTATCCCACACAAGTGCTTTGTTCTTTACAGACTTCCCTGCAAGGATCTAAGAGTAAACATGTTTCCAAGGCAAAAATCGAGCACAAAAAGCAAGCAACCAAACAAAACCTAAATATAATCACCTTCGTAAGGCATAAAGGAGCACTAAAAAGCACAGGTATATGTATTTTTTTCTTTAGAGTTAAGCTTCAAATCTAGATCAGTACTGAATTCCTACTGACTTTACTTACCTGATACAAGGGACAATTTCTTAGGAAAAAGTGTAGTCCTCTTCTTCTTTGTTTTCTATAATAAAAATAAAACTTTTATCAAGTTTAAATGAAATCGTAATAAGTGGTAAGTTCAGTACCCCACAGTATATTTTGCAGGGTATAGTGCAAACATTAATATTTTGTAGCTCACTTATTTTGGGTTTCTCAAAGTCATTTATTGACAGAGTACATTTACTTTTTAATCCAGATCTAGAAATGAATCATTGCTTACCTGGAATCTGTGATCTCCTTTTATAAATCTTACAAGAATATATTATCACAACTGCTGTAAAATGCTTTGAGTTTGTAGAAAAAAAGGTCTGGGTAAAAATTGTATTGCTTACCCATTTGTTCATTATATAGTCTATATTTGTGCCCACTTCTCAGCTCTTCTTATAAGCTTGACCTTTATTTGACCTTTACTCTTGGGACAGTTAAGACAAGTTGACTGTAAAATGAGCTGAGAACAATTAAATTGATAAAAAGTTAATACAAATATAAGACAGGCACCACATAGTGACAGTGTTTTTGTCAATACTTAAGTGTTCAGAAAACATTAATATATTCATATGTTCTTTAAAAGATATTGTTACTGCAAGTTTAAAAAATTAGGAAGATATTTACCATACACTTAAAGGTATCAATCCAGTCCTGTTTTCTGGCAAACATTTTTTTTTTTTTAATATTAAAATTGATTATAAAGTGACATTTTGAACATCACCCATTAAGACAAAACAAAACAAAACAAAAGAATGTAAAAATGTAAACAAACTATTTATACATGATATTTATTTCTGTATCTATATTTATCATCTATATCTATCTGTTCAAACCTCAGTACCTGGAAAAGTTGTGGAGAGGAATATCCTTGGGAATATGAAAAATCAGTTAAAGCACAAAGCTATTATTGGACAGAGTAAATACGAGTTCATGAAGGGAAAGTCCTTAGTAATTTGATCTCCTTCTACAATATGGTCACACATTCAGTGGATGACTACACTAAATGGTACAACACTAGTGGGACTATATCTGTAGCTGGTGGCTGGTCACCTGCAGTGTTGCCCAGGGCTCAGTTCTAGTGCCAGTCCTGTTCAACATTTTTATCAATGACATGGATGCAGGAGTTGAATTCATTCTTAGCAAGTTTGCTGGTGATACTAAACTGTGAGGTGTTGTTGACTCTCTCAAGGGACAAGGAACCTTACAGAGGGATCTAGTTAGACTGAAGCATATAAATAGACTGAAACAATGGCATGAAGTAAAACAAAGATATATGCCAGATTCTGCACCTAGAATGAAGCAATGCTGGTCACAGATACAGAGTGGGAAATATGTGGCTGGAGAGCAGATTTGCAGAAAGGGATCATGTAATCATAGAATCACAGAATGTCATGAGTTGGAAGGGACCAACAAGGATACTTGAGTCCAACTCCTGGCCTCATGCAAGACCACCCAAAAATCAAACCCTGTGACTGAGAGCATTGTCCAAATGCTTCTTGAACTATGACAGGCTTGGTGCTGTGACTTCTCTGGGGAGCCCATTCCAATGCCTGTCCACCTCAGTGAAGAACCTATTTCTAACATCCAAACTTATCCTCTCCTGACGCAGTTTTGTGCCATTCCCTCGGGTCCTGTCTCTGATCACAAGAGAGCAGAAATCATAAAATCATAGAATATCCCGAGTTGGAAGGGACCCACGGGGATCATCGAGTCCAACCCGAGATCAGCACATCCCACTCCAATCCCCCTCACATGTAATCTGTAGATCACAATGAAGTGCTCCTCTGTCACCTAGGTTAACAAACCAGATGACTTTAGCCACTCCTCATGTCTTTCCCTCTTGACCTTTCACTATTTTGTTGACCTGCTTTGGACACTCTCTTTACATTCTTTAAGGTGAGGCCACACCAATGCAAAGTAGAGAAGAATCTGGGGGTACAGCTTGACAGCAGACTAAGCATGGGCCAGCAGTGTACACTGGCAGCCAAAACGGCAAGCCACGTTTTGGGGTGTATTAAATACAGCGTAGCCAGTTGGTAGAAGGAGGTGAATCTTTGTAGGTCCCTTGCAACTGAACTATTCTCTTCTATTCTGTTCTATATGGCACATTGTTTCACATGTGCCATACTTCCCCTGTGAGTGAATTTGTAAAAATACTTTCTATTGCTATATATATATATGTATATATATGTATGTTTTTATAAAACACTATAAAAATATATATTAATTTAATATCTTGACATTCCAGTTTGCAGCTTTATCTGTGAAATATTCCATGGAGAGTTAGCCAAAAAAAAAAAAAAATCAAAATTAGGGACAAAACCTTTGCCCATAGTGCAGAAGAAACCTCTGAGAGTGTTCAAATACAGAAATATTGACGAGAAACTAATTTCGTAATTGTTACCATTTTCCTTAACACTGGGAATATAGGGAGGTGCTATACGAAGTGAAAAGGACAGAGTAGCAGGTTCATTACACTGCGATATTTTTTCACAGAATCACAGAACCATCTAGGTTGGATGAGACCTCCAAGATCACCGAGTCCAACCTCTGACCTACCACTAACAAGTCCTCCACTAAACCATATCACTAAGCTCTACATCTAAAAGTCTTTTAAAGACCTCCAGGGATGAGGTCTTTTTGGAATGGGACAAACATGTTTCTTTTTCCAGGGGCATGATTGCAGTCAGAACTATGATGAAAAGGTTGACTTCACACTGCACCTTGAATCAACAAAATTTCTTTATTATTTATTAAAAGATACAGTTTGATTTGGTATAAAAGAAATAATATTCCAATGATGCCAATAATAATATTGGATTATTTATATATATATATAAAAGTGTATATTTCAGAATTGTGGAGAGCTGAATTTTAACAGGAAATCATACAAAAATATGCAATATGTGTATGTTATTAACTTATGCTATTTCTGTAAAAAGTAAATTAAAAACAAGATCTGATTTGTATAAACTTTGTTCGGAGCTCAATACTGGCATCTACAATTTGTCAGGTTTCCTGTTACACAGGAAAATGTTTTATGACAGATGTAGTTCTTCTGGCTGTTTGCATAATCTGCTATAAAATTCAGCTTCTGGCTTTGGTAGAAATAGCTGATATAGCAAAAATGTCTACCCTACTTGCAAAAGAAAAGGCAAATTATTGCTATCTCAAGCCACAATCCATACCCAGTGATATCAACTATGAAGGATTTGGGGTAATATTTTAAAATTAGCATTTTCATTCCAGATTAAATCCATTTCAACCAATATTTTATTAGAAGATTTAAGTGGGGAAGAATTTGATGGATCATGGGGTCCACCTCTTGCCTTCCGTGGAGATGAAAAATATATTCTTTTCCAGAAACAAAATTAAGCTTTTATTAAAATGTAGATAAGATACTAAGATACAAAATTCTGCAATACTTTTGGAGATCTTATCAGATCTGTGATGTTTATTATAGATTCATAGAAGGGAATAGGAAATGTTTGGAAGGGCCCAGGAATGACTGGAAGAGTCCAGGTTGGAAGGGACCTTAAGAATCATCTAGTTTCAACACCCCTGCCATGGGCAGGGATATCTCCCACTACATAAGGCTGCTAATTGAACCTGACTTTGAACACTTCCAGGGATGGGGCATCCACAGCTTCTCTTGGCAACCTCTTCCAGTGCCTCACCACCCTCTGAGTAAAGAATTCTCTCCCAGTATCTAATCTAAATCTCCCCTCTTTTAGTTTAAAATTGTTCACCCTTGTCCTGTCAATATTAGCCCAACTAAAATGTTGCTCTCCATCTTTTTTTTATGTCCCCTTTAAGTCGTGAAAGGCTGAAATGAGATCTCCCCAGAGAATTCTCTTCTGCAGGCTGAACATCCCCAGCTCTTCATAGGTGAGGCGCTCCAGCCTTCTGATCATCTTCAAGGCCCTCCTCTGGACCTGCTGCAACAGCTCTACACCTTCCTTGTGCTGGGGGTACCAGACCTAGATGCAGTATGTCAAGTGGGGCCTCACAAGGGCAGAGAAGAGGAGGACAGTCACCTCCCTTGACCTGCTGGCCACACTGCTTCTTATACAAGCCAGGATGCTGTTGGCCTTCTTGGCCACCTGAGCACACTGCTGGCTCATATTCAGCCAACTATCAACCAGTACTCCCAGGTCCTTCTCTGCCAGGCAGCTTTCCAACCACTCATCTCCCTGCCAGTAGCTCTGCTTGGGGTTGTTGTGCCCAAGGTGCAGGACCTGGAACTTGGCCTTGTTGAACTTCATACAGTTGGCCTCAGCCCATCGGTCCAGCCTATCCAGATCTTCCTGCAGAGCCTTCCTACCCTCGAGCAGATCGACACATGCACCTAACTTGGTGTCGTCTGCAAACTTACTGAGGGTGCACTCAATCCCCTCATACAGATCATCGATAAAGATATTGAAGAGGACTGGCCCCAGTACTGAGCCCTGGGGGATGCCACTAGTGACCAGTCTCCAACTGGATTTGACTCCATTCACCACAACTCTTTGGGCCTGGCTATCCAGCCAGTTTTTAACCCAGCAAAGTGTACGCCACTCCAAGCCACGAGCAACCAGTTTTTTGAGGAGAATGTTGCGGGAAACGGTGTCAACAGCCTTACTGAAATCAAGGTAGACCACATCCACAGCCTTTCCCTCATCCACTAAGCGTGTCACTTTGTCATAGAAGGAGTTCAGGTTCTTCAAGCAGGACCTGCCCTTCATAAACCCATGCTGACTGGGCCTGATCGTCTGGTTGCCCTGTAAGTGCCGCGTGATGACACTCAAGATAATCTGCTCCATGAGTTTCCCTGGCACTGAGGTCAAACTAACAGGCCTATAGTTCCCCGGGTCTACCCTCCGGCCCTTCTTGTAGATGGACGACATGTTTGCTAGCCGCTAGTTGACTGGGACCTCCCCTGATAGCCTGGACTGCCGATAAATGATGGAAAGTGGCTTGGCCAGCTCCTCCGCCCATTTTCTCATTGCCCTCGGGTGGATCTCATCCGGCCCCAGCGACCTGCGTAAATTCAAATGCTGTAGCAGGTCACCAACCATTTCTTCATGGATAGTGAGGGCCACATCCTGCTCCCCATCCCCTTCCACCAGCTCAGGGTACTGGGTATCCACTGAACAACTGGTTTTGCCACTAAAGACTGAGGCAAAGAAGACATTAAAAACCTCAACCTTTTCCTCATCTCTTGTAACTAAGTTTCCCCCCACATCCAGTAAAGGACAGAGATTCGCCTTCGTCCTCCTTTTTGTGTTGATGTATTTGTCAAAACATTTTCTGTTGTCTTTAACAGTAGTAGCCAGATTGAGCTCCAGATGAGCTTTGGCCTTTCTAAATTTTGCCCCTCCACAGCCTCGCAATATTCTTATAGTCCTCCTGAGTGGCCTGCCCTCTTTTCCAAAAATTATAAACCCTCTTCTTTCTCCTAAGCTCGAGCCACAACTCTCTGTTCAGCCAGGCCGGTCTTCTTCTGCGACGGCTCGTCTTCGGGCACGTGGAGACAGACTGCTCCTGAGCCATTAAGGTTTCCTTCTTGAAGAGTGCCCAGCCTTCCTGGACTCCTCTGCCCTTCAGGACTGCCTCCCAAGGGACTTTGCCAACCAGTGTTCTGAACAGCTCAAAGTCAGCCCTCCGGAAGTCCAAGACAGCAGTCAGTCTTACTGATCCCCTTCCTGGCTTTGCCAAGAATAGAAAACTCTACTATTTCGTGGTCACTCTGCCAAAGACAGCTCCCGACCACACCTGTGCTGGCCACACCCTTTTTGATGCTGGGTTATGGCTTGTTTTCTGGACTCTAAACACATATTGGCAGCTCATGTCGAACTTTTCATCAGTCCAGAATTTGATGGAAAATGAGCTTTTTTCATAAACTTCCAAGTCCTATTCAGGGCTGCTCTCTATACATTTGTCACCCAGCCTACATTTATGTTTGGGATTTCCCTGACCCAGTTTCAGCACCTTGCATTCAGCCTTTTTAAACCTCATCAGCTTCACATGGGACCACTTCTTAAGCTTGTCCAGGTCCCTTTGGATGACATCCCTTCTTTCTGTTGGGGTCATCAGCTTGTGGTCATCTTCAAACCCTGCTCTGATTGTTTCCAGGATAAATGTATTAATAATTAGATCTCACTGTTCTTTTGCTTTGCTATCATTATCTTTATTTAAATATTCTGGTCTTAGTAGTACAGTACATTATTAGATAGCTCCTTTGGCAAATCAATGTTGTATGTTATTCCTTTTTCTACATTCATCTTGTGTTTCGTTTTCATTCTATGTCTCTTATTAGCCATTTTTTCAAAATGTCATTTAGTACTTTTCCTAAAGTCTGCGGCTACATATATTCTCCAGTGCTCAAGTGTAATAATGCCATTCCTTAAATCTATTGAAATACTCAACTACAAAGTCCATATAATGTTAAGACCATTGCTGAAGGCTCTATTTAAATTCTCCATCCCTGAATCAGAGAGCACTAGATGAAGAAGTGATATACATACTCAGTGTTTCACTGACATACCAGCTCTCTAAATCCCCACCTCAGAAAATCAAAGGAAGTCTCATTAGTTTTGTTCTTCAGACCAAGTGTTGTCTATTACTTGTTTATCTACATTATGGCAGCATAGAAGGAAGATCGCATAATATAATTGCCTTCTATGTACTGAGAATTTGTTATTACTACCCGAATATAATTTTAGGAATATAATGCATTAACAGTCACTCTGCTCTAATTTGAAAGTCCAGTGGTAACTTTGACTGAACAGGTATGAGAAAGTGACAAGTCTGGATTTTCTCAGTGTACAATAAATAACATAGATCATACTCGTCATCTTCAGGATGCATACAATTATTGCTCAAAATAGTTGTGTGCTTTGACCAAGATGAGTTTACTTTTGATAGAATTACTGTGAGCTATTTGCCTTTTGTCTTTTGAATATTTTCCTAGGTCATTTCAAGAGGTAAATCTTTCGAATTTCTAAAGGGGTTCATTCTGAAATCTATGGAGTAATATTGTCACGTTAAGGGGTGTAGCCGATTAACCGTTACAGGTCCAGTTGGATTCAGGGTACTGAAGTATCACAATCACAGATTCACCAATAACACATTGACTGATATGGGTCTGGTCAGAGTCGGAGCACTGAACTACCACAGTCACGGATTCACCAATAGCGTATAACTGCCCTTACTCTAGTTGCGTTCCATGAGAACTATCATGGCAAGGAACAATGCAGTTAAGTGCAATTTATTACAGTAACAGGTACACAGGTTCTCTGGATTGCCGGCGATAATTTACTGTCTGCAAAAGCAGAATAGCATGCATGAAATATACAGGTGCGCAGCCTGGAAATTAACATGTTAAAAGGCACAAAGACTCTATAGAGATTTCTAAGTTTCCACAGAGATACACAGTATAACCAAGTGTTCGAATCTCACCCAAAGGCATCCCAATGGGGCGGGGGGAGGGGAGGGGGGGGGAGGGGGGGGGAGGGGAGGGGAGGGGAGGGAAGGGAGGCTCAGCCCGTCGACTGATCCCAGGAGTCAGGAGGTCCTCAGGATGGTGTATTCCCTCGTGATGGTATCTCCCCTGATGGTGGTATCTTCCCTGACATCCCCTCTCTCTTAGGCCAATTTATATTATTTTCTATCTTTTAGGTGGAGCTTGAGTGACTCTAATCAAGCATATCTTAGTTATGACTGGTGAAGGAATAGGCTCTGAGAAATTCAGAGCGCATGCTCAGTGAGGGGTGGTCGCACCTTGGAGGCGGGTAGCTTTTGGGATGGAAGTGCGTTTTGGTATTATAATGATATTATAATGAGCAAATGTACACTAGAGTACAGCATTTGTCAAAACATGACAGGTCGTTGGCTCAGGGTAACAAAAAGTGCAGCTTATCAGTCTTGGTGTGCACAAGAACAATCGAATCCCCACCTGGTCACAGAGCCTACACGTGGTGCCTCCCCTCCACTCTATGCTCCGTACTGTTCCTTAGAGTTATCACTCCAGGTTCACCCAGTGTGATAGCATCTAAGGTTGGAAGCCTAGGGAACGCTCAGGTAATGCAGCTATGCCCTACCCTGAAAGCGTTTTCAATGCTGTACATTTTCTTTAGCAAAAGTGAATGTTAGTTTTATTTTCCTAGTTACTTCAGGCAATTGCACCACAAATATCTATGTGTAATGGAAATAAATACTTAAATGCAAAGCAGTGTCTCTGCTTCTTCACCCTCTCTCTAATTTAGAGACAAAGACAGAGGAAAGGAAAATACAGGGGAAAGTCTTAATGGATGATTCTCACGTGTTATAAGATTGTTTGGCAAATGTGTACAATGGAGATCACTGGAGCACTTCCATGGCTACTGCAGGAAATTAGAGCAGTAAGATCCAGGAACCAATCTACATGCTAACCATTTCTTGCTGTTTTGTTTACATTTTCTGCATAGTCATCTTTATCATACTGTATAGATCTTATTGTAAAGGGTTTTGTTTAAAGGTCAGTGATGGTACTCAACTAGTGTTCTATGTGATAATCTTTTGATTTATTATTTCCTCTATAGGTGGTCATCAATTGTAAATAAGTAAATAAAACATTACTTTGGAAAAACTGAATCTATTTTTTACAGCTTTCAGACTGCTAAATTAATCCAAAAGCAGTACTGGAGCTCTTTTGTGGAATGGTCACCAGGGTATGGGTCAGCTGCACCTTTCAACCTTTCAGCTGAGCATGTATAATAAAAATAATAATAATAAAATAATAATAATAATAATAATAATCCCCCCCCACCCCCCGCCAATTACAGCTTTCAAAATGCAGACAACCTGCAAATGGCTGTCTTTTAGAAATAAATATTTCCATAAAGTAACATTTCAGCTTCCTAAAATCCTTCTGGTTGGTATAGGACAGGTTTATGCCTTTAATTACTTTATATACTGAAAATAAAAATGGGAAGTTGCATTGCTCAGGAAGACACAAAGAAAAACAAAAACAAACAATAACAACAACAACAACAACTATAAATCAGTCAAAGGCTTTATCTTATGTTCACACAAAGATGACATGAACCACAGCTGTGGCTGCAGAGTCCCTCAATCACACTTTCAAGTCCTCAAACAAATGAGCAAGAACTTGAAGGCCATTGCTGATTCCCTTCTGTTTCTCAAGTGTGCTTTCAGACTTGCATAGGGGTTTCATATATATTCTTCACCATGCACATCTAGATGTATAATAGCTTTTTTGCAGCCTTGGACTGTTCTCAATGCCCTGGCCACCTACATTGAGCAATAAGGGGACAAAACTGAAAAAGATTTTTAGCTGTTATAGCTTATTGATTTTTATATTTTCTGATGTATTAGAGCAATTTTTCAAACATATCCGCCTTATCTTGATATCTTGAGAGGATTTCACATTTATTAACTTTGCTTTGGTGAAGAATAAATAAATAAATAAATAACAAAAAACGGCAATAGAAGTACTTCTGTTATCTCAGGGATATAAATGGTTTTGGTGTAAAAAATAAAATAAATCAATTCTCAGAATAAAATTCAAAGCTTGTGTGCGAGAGTTACATAAAAAGAAGACAACAAGGAAAGTACTTTCCCAAGTAGGTAACAGAGATTGTTTTAAAAAGTACAGTTCCGAATTGCAGTTGAACTCACTGATGCTCAGTACTTTCCAAATAGTAAAGTTCTATCTTAATGGAGAGCACATAATACGGTAAATACTTTTTTATTATCTCTGATCAACCATGACAGCATTAGAAAAGGAATGCAGCAAAAAAGTCTTCTCCAAAAGAAGTACTATTTTCTGAGATCAGAGGCAATAAAGTAACATATGGGCTGTTTCATGGTAAGATTTTTGATTTCATTAGGGGGATTGAGTTTTTAAGCACTAAGAGGAAATTCTATCCTGCAAGAAAAATATACAGCAACTGCCCCAAGAAGTGACAGGAAATCATCTGTCCTGTTTTTTATCATATAAGGAATATGACTATTTTTTCTTCCATGATATTCATGTCAAGTGACAATTGTGACCACATCCATTCAACTTTAACAATGCATTTTACCTCATTTTAATAGTATACAACTGCTTTATAATGCAGATGATAAATGATATAGACATTACCTTTACTTCTAACTTCGTATTTCTATGTATTTTTTTTTCTGCTTGAATTAGTTGTTGTTGTTGTTGTTGTTTTCATAAGTGATCCTTTTGTGTTTCAAAATGCTGTTACTGTTGGAGTTACTCTTTGTTCACTGTTGGATAATATATTACCCTGGGAACAGCAAAAATCAAGACAATATTCAGTTCTCTTTCAAAGTATTTCCAGTTTAATTTAATGTGCATTTTTTTTTCTGCACAAAAATATCTGTTATGTAAAAAATGTTTAAGGAACAAACAGGAAAAGCAAATATGTGATTTTCATATACAAAAACTGAATTGTTCTGTGTGTAGATTATCCTAAAAAATAAATAAAAAAATAAAAAAAATAAAAACGAGATGCAAATATACTGTTGGGGCCAATGTAACGCTGTTGTGGTTTAACCCAGCAGGCAGCTTAGCATCAAAGAGCTGTGGCTTCCCACCCTGGGATGGGGGAGAGAATCAGGAAAAAAAATTAAAAAAAATAAAAAAAAAATAAAAGTGGTAACATTCATGGATTGAGATAAGTACAGTTTAAATAGGACGGAAAATAATTGCAATAATTAGGATAAAAAAATATACAAACAAGTGATGTACAATGTAATCGCTCACTACCAGCTCTTCAATACACAGCCAGACCCTGAGCAGTGGCTGCCCCTCCTTCTCTCACCCCACCCTCACCCTGCGCCAGACAACTCCCCACAGTTTTTTGTTCAGCATGACACCACATGGCATAGGACATCCCTCTGGTCAGTCTGGGTCAGCTGTCCTCACTCTGTCCCCTCCCAGCTCCTGATGCATCACTGGCAGTGTGACAGGAGCAGCTTAAATGTCCTTGGCTCTGTGTAAGCACCACTCTGCAACAACTAAACACATTGGTGTGTTATTAGCATTATTCTCATCCTAAATACAAAACACAGCACTATACCAGCTCCTAGGAAGAAAATTAACTTTGCCCCATATGAAACCAGGACAAGCACTCTGACAAGGTTTTTATATCTATATACACAAATACAATTGGCACAGACTATGTTTTAAAAAGTCTAGAATACAGGAAGCAAACTATTTGCAAAAACTAGCAGTCAAACAAATGTTATCTGTACATACAATTACACCAAGTACAATTCTCCAGTGGCACTATGATCTACTCAAATGTAGATACACAAAAGTAGAATGTAAATATAGATTAGAATTTAAAGGGTTTTCTACTTTCTACTGGAGATTATAAAACATTTTGCAAGTGGAATCATGCCATGATCCTCTGAATAGCAAACTTTCTTCATCTTGTTGATTCTCACTGGAAGCAGGTCAAACCTACATTGCTCTCATGTTTATACTTCTGTTTTCATTAGCTGTAACTAGCAGGTCCAATGACCATGTAGTATTCTTTATGTATTCTTTTATGTAGTATTCTTTAAAAGGAAATCAGGCTTATTAAGTACCATGAAGGACTTGCTTCCAAAAATAAAACATTAGAATCATGAGTGGAAATAACAGAGTTGGTAATATCCAGTAGGTAATTCTTGACAATATTTTTAGGTGTTTGCAGCTTTAGTGGAACCCTGAGCTGTAATTTGGCTTTTGCTTCTAATGAAAATCTATAAAATATATAAGCTATAAAATAAGTAAATAAATTAACTAATAAATTAATTAATTAATTAGTTAATTAATCTATAGGAAAAATTAAGTTCCTGAGAATGGAACATAAAAATTATTTGTATATTGAGCAAAGCTAGCTTTTAAATAAACAATATAAAATGTTAAGATCAATGTCTTGCGGCAAATAAAATATTTCTGTATACTGTGTGAAATTAGAACAAAAAAAAAAAAGGAAGAAGAAGGAAAGTAGGAAGGTAGGAAGGGAGGGAGGGAGGGAGGGAGGGAGGAAGGAAGGGAGGAAGGAAGGAAGGGAGGGAGGAAGGGAGGGAGGGAGGGAGAAAGGGAGGAAGGGAGGAATGGAGGAAGGAAGGAAGGAAGGAAGGAAGGAAGGAAGGAAGGAAGGAAGGAAGGAAGGAAGGAAGGAAGGAAGGAAGGAAGGAAGGAAGGAAGGAAGGAAGGAAGGAAGGAAGGAAGGAAGGAAGGAAGGAAGGAAGGAAGGAAGGGAGGGAGGGAGGGAGGGAGGGAGGGAAGGAAGGGAGGAAAAA
>NW_027663753.1:0-47000 GCF_964034855.1 Anser brachyrhynchus | reverse complement strand
ATTCTATGATGGATTCTATGATGGATTCTACGATGGATTCTACGATGGATTCTACGATGGATTCTATGATGGATTCTACGATGGATTCTACGATGGATTCTACGATGGATTTCTACGATGGATTCTACGATGGATTCTATGATGGATTCTATGATGGATTCTACGATGGATTCTACGATGGATTCTACGATGGATTCTATGATGGATTCTATGATGGATTCTATGATGGATTCTACGATGGATTCTATGATGGATTCTATGATGGATTCTATGATGGATTCTACGATGGATTCTACGATGGATTCTACGATGGATTCTATGATGGATTCTATGATGGATTCTATGATGGATTCTACGATGGATTCTATGATGGATTCTATGATGGATTCTACGATGGATTCTATGATGGATTCTATGATGGATTCTACGATGGATTCTATGATGGATTCTACGATGGATTCTATGATGGATTCTATGATGGATTCTATGATGGATTCTACGATGGATTCTATGATGGATTCTACGATGGATTCTATGATGGATTCTACGATGGATTCTATGATGGATTCTACGATGGATTCTACGATGGATTCTACGATGGATTCTATGATGGATTCTACGATGGATTCTATGATGGATTCTATGATGGATTCTACGATGGATTCTACGATGGATTCTATGATGGATTCTATGATGGATTCTACGATGGATTCTAAGATGGATTCTACGATGGATTCTATGATGGATTCTATGATGGATTCTATGATGGATTCTACGATGGATTCTATGATGGATTCTATGATGGATTCTACGATGGATTCTATGATGGATTCTACGATGGATTCTATGATGGATTCTACGATGGATTCTATGATGGATTCTACGATGGATTCTATGATGGATTCTACGATGGATTCTATGATGGATTCTATGATGGATTCTACGATGGATTCTACGATGGATTCTACGATGGATTCTATGATGGATTCTATGATGGATTCTATGATGGATTCTATGATGGATTCTACGATGGATTCTATGATGGATTCTACGATGGATTCTATGATGGATTCTACGATGGATTCTATGATGGATTCTATGATGGATTCTATGATGGATTCTATGATGGATTCTATGATGGATTCTACGATGGATTCTAGATGATCTATGATGGATTCTACGATGGATTCTATGATGGATTCTACGATGGATTCTATGATGGATTCTATGATGATTCTATGATGGATTCTATGATGGATTCTATGATGGATTCTATGATGGATTCTATGATGGATTCTAGATGGATTCTAGATGATTCTATGATGGATTCTACGATGGATTCTATGATGGATTCTATGATGGATTCTAGATGGATTACGATGGATTCTATGATGATTCTACGATGGATTCTAGATGGATTCTACGATGGATTCTATGATGGATTCTATGATGGATTCTATGATGGATTCTATGATGGATTCTATGATGGATTCTATGATGGATTCTATGATGGATTCTATGATGGATTCTATGATGGATTCTATGATGGATTCTACGATGGATTCTATGATGGATTCTACGATGGATTCTATGATGGATTCTATGATGGATTCTATGATGGATTCTATGATGGATTCTATGATGGATTCTAAGATGGATTCTATGATGGATTCTACGATGGATTCTACGATGGATTCTATGATGGATTCTACGATGGATTCTATGATGGATTCTATGATGGATTCTACGATGGATTCTACGATGGATTCTATGATGGATTCTACGATGGATTCTACGATGGATTCTACGATGGATTCTACGATGGATTCTATGATGGATTCTATGATGGATTCTATGATGGATTCTATGATGGATTCTATGATGGATTCTATGATGGATTCTACGATGGATTCTAAGATGGATTCTACGATGGATTCTATGATGGATTCTACGATGGATTCTATGATGGATTCTACGATGGATTCTACGATGGATTCTACGATGGATTCTATGATGGATTCTATGATGGATTCTACGATGGATTCTATGATGGATTCTATGATGGATTCTATGATGGATTCTACGATGGATTCTACGATGGATTCTATGATGGATTCTATGATGGATTCTATGATGGATTCTACGATGGATTCTACGATGGATTCTACGATGGATTCTATGATGGATTCTACGATGGATTCTATGATGGATTCTATGATGGATTCTATGATGGATTCTATGATGGATTCTAAGATGGATTCTACGATGGATTCTATGATGGATTCTACGATGGATTCTACGATGGATTCTACGATGGATTCTACGATGGATTCTACGATGGATTCTATGATGGATTCTATGATGGATTCTACGATGGATTCTACGATGGATTCTATGATGGATTCTATGATGGATTCTACGATGGATTCTACGATGGATTCTATGATGGATTCTATGATGGATTCTACGATGGATTCTATGATGGATTCTACTGATGGATTCTATGATGGATTCTACGATGGATTCTATGATGGATTCTATGATGGATTCTACGATGGATTCTACGATGGATTCTATGATGGATTCTACGATGGATTCTATGATGGATTCTACGATGGATTCTACGATGGATTCTACGATGGATTCTACGATGGATTCTACGATGGATTCTATGATGGATTCTATGATGGATTCTACGATGGATTCTACGATGGATTCTATGATGGATTCTATGATGGATTCTACGATGGATTCTACGATGGATTCTATGATGGATTCTATGATGGATTCTATGATGGATTCTATGATGGATTCTACGATGATTCTATGATGGATTCTATGATGGATTCTACGATGGATTCTAAGATGGATTCTACGATGGATTCTATGATGGATTCTACGATGGATTCTATGATGGATTCTACGATGGATTCTATGATGGATTCTACGATGGATTCTATGATGGATTCTACGATGGATTCTATGATGGATTCTATGATGGATTCTACGATGGATTCTATGATGGATTCTATGATGGATTCTATGATGGATTCTATGATGGATTCTACGATGGATTCTATGATGGATTCTACGATGGATTCTATGATGGATTCTACGATGGATTCTATGATGGATTCTATGATGGATTCTATGATGGATTCTATGATGGATTCTATGATGGATTCTACGATGGATTCTATGATGGATTCTATGATGGATTCTACGATGGATTCTATGATGGATTCTACGATGGATTCTATGATGGATTCTATGATGGATTCTATGATGGATTCTATGATGGATTCTATGATGGATTCTACGATGGATTCTATGATGGATTCTATGATGGATTCTATGATGGATTCTATGATGGATTCTACGATGGATTCTACGATGGATTCTATGATGGATTCACGATGGATTCTACGATGGATTCTATGATGGATTCTACGATGGATTCTATGATGGATTCTACGATGGATTCTATGATGGATTCTACGATGGATTCTATGATGGATTCTATGATGGATTCTATGATGGATTCTACGATGGATTCTATGATGGATTCTATGATGGATTCTATGATGGATTCTATGATGGATTCTACGATGGATTCTATGATGGATTCTACGATGGATTCTATGATGGATTCTATGATGGATTCTATGATGGATTCTACGATGGATTCTATGATGGATTCTATGATGGATTCTATGATGGATTCTACGATGGATTCTACGATGGATTCTATGATGGATTCTACGATGGATTCTAGGATGGATTCTATGATGGATTCTACGATGGATTCTACGATGGATTCTATGATGGATTCTACGATGGATTCTACGATGGATTCTACGATGGATTCTACGATGGATTCTATGATGGATTCTATGATGTGATTCTATGATGGATTCTACGATGGATTCTATGATGGATTCTATGATGGATTCTATGATGGATTCTACGATGGATTCTAAGATGGATTCTACGATGGATTCTATGATGGATTCTACGATGGATTCTACGATGGATTCTACGATGGATATTCTATGATGGATTCTACGATGGATTCTATGATGGATTCTACGATGGATTCTACGATGGATTCTATGATGGATTCTACGATGGATTCTACGATGGATTCTACGATGGATTCTACGATGGATTCTATGATGGATTCTATGATGGATTCTACGATGGATTCTATGATGGATTCTATGATGGATTTCTTATGATGGATTCTACGATGGATTCTACGATGGATTCTATGATGGATTCTATGATGGATTCTATGATGGATTCTACGATGGATTCTACGATGGATTCTACGATGGATTCTATGATGGATTCTACGATGGATTCTATGATGGATTCTATGATGGATTCTATGATGGATTCTATGATGGATTCTACGATGGATTCTACGATGGATTCTACGATGGATTCTACGATGGATTCTACGATGGATTCTACGATGGATTCTACGATGGATTCTACGATGGATTCTATGATGGATTCTATGATGGATTCTACGATGGATTCTACGATGGATTCTATGATGGATTCTATGATGGATTCTACGATGGATTCTACGATGGATTCTATGATGGATTCTATGATGGATTCTACGATGGATTCTATGATGGATTCTATGATGGATTCTATGATGGATTCTATGATGGATTCTATGATGGATTCTATGATGGATTCTACGATGGATTCTACGATGGATTCTACGATGGATTCTACGATGGATTCTATGATGGATTCTATGATGGATTCTACGATGGATTCTATGATGGATTCTATGATGGATTCTATGATGGATTCTATGATGGATTCTACGATGGATTCTATGATGGATTCTACGATGGATTCTACGATGGATTCTACGATGGATTCTACGATGGATTCTACGATGGATTCTACGATGGATTCTACGATGGATTCTACGATGGATTCTATGATGGATTCTACGATGGATTCTATGATGGATTCTACGATGGATTCTATGATGGATTCTATGATGGATTCTATGATGGATTCTATGATGGATTCTACGATGGATTCTATGATGGATTCTATGATGGATTCTATGATGGATTCTACGATGGATTCTACGATGGATTCTACGATGGATTCTACGATGGATTCTATGATGGATTCTACGATGGATTCTACGATGGATTCTACGATGGATTCTATGATGGATTCTATGATGGATTCTATGATGGATTCTACGATGGATTCTATGATGGATTCTATGATGGATTCTATGATGGATTCTACGATGGATTCTATGATGGATTCTATGATGGATTCTATGATGGATTCTACGATGGATTCTACGATGGATTCTACGATGGATTCTATGATGGATTCTATGATGGATTCTACGATGGATTCTACGATGGATTCTACGATGGATTCTATGATGGATTCTATGATGGATTCTACGATGGATTCTATGATGGATTCTACGATGGATTCTATGATGGATTCTATGATGGATTCTATGATGGATTCTATGATGGATTCTACGATGGATTCTACGATGGATTCTACGATGGATTCTACGATGGATTCTATGATGGATTCTATGATGGATTCTATGATGGATTCTATGATGGATTCTACGATGGATTCTATGATGGATTCTATGATGGATTCTACGATGGATTCTACGATGGATTCTACGATGGATTCTACGATGGATTCTATGATGGATTCTATGATGGATTCTACGATGGATTCTACGATGGATTCTATGATGGATTCTATGATGGATTCTATGATGGATTCTATGATGGATTCTACGATGGATTCTATGATGGATTCTATGATGGATTCTATGATGGATTCTATGATGGATTCTATGATGGATTCTACGATGGATTCTATGATGGATTCTATGATGGATTCTATGATGGATTCTATGATGGATTCTACGATGGATTCTATGATGGATTCTATGATGGATTCTATGATGGATTCTATGATGGATTCTATGATGGATTCTACGATGGATTCTACGATGGATTCTATGATGGATTCTATGATGGATTCTACGATGGATTCTATGATGGATTCTATGATGGATTCTATGATGGATTCTATGATGGATTCTACGATGGATTCTACGATGGATTCTACGATGGATTCTATGATGGATTCTATGATGGATTCTACGATGGATTCTACGATGGATTCTATGATGGATTCTACGATGGATTCTATGATGGATTCTACGATGGATTCTACGATGGATTCTATGATGGATTCTATGATGGATTCTATGATGGATTCTATGATGGATTCTATGATGGATTCTACGATGGATTCTATGATGGATTCTACGATGGATTCTACGATGGATTCTATGATGGATTCTATGATGGATTCTACGATGGATTCTACGATGGATTCTATGATGGATTCTACGATGGATTCTACGATGGATTCTATGATGGATTCTATGATGGATTCTACGATGGATTCTACGATGGATTCTATGATGGATTCTATGATGGATTCTATGATGGATTCTATGATGGATTCTACGATGGATTCTACGATGGATTCTATGATGGATTCTATGATGGATTCTATGATGGATTCTACGATGGATTCTATGATGGATTCTACGATGGATTCTATGATGGATTCTATGATGGATTCTATGATGGATTCTACGATGGATTCTAGGATGGATTCTATGATGGATTCTATGATGGATTCTATGATGGATTCTATGATGGATTCTATGATGGATTCTATGATGGATTCTACGATGGATTCTACGATGGATTCTATGATGGATTCTACGATGGATTCTACGATGGATTCTATGATGGATTCTATGATGGATTCTATGATGGATTCTATGATGGATTCTACGATGGATTCTACGATGGATTCTACGATGGATTCTATGATGGATTCTACGATGGATTCTACGATGGATTCTACGATGGATTCTACGATGGATTCTACGATGGATTCTATGATGGATTCTATGATGGATTCTACGATGGATTCTACGATGGATTCTACGATGGATTCTATGATGGATTCTATGATGGATTCTATGATGGATTCTACGATGGATTCTATGATGGATTCTATGATGGATTCTACGATGGATTCTACGATGGATTCTACGATGGATTCTACGATGGATTCTATGATGGATTCTATGATGGATTCTATGATGGATTCTACGATGGATTCTATGATGGATTCTATGATGGATTCTACGATGGATTCTATGATGGATTCTATGATGGATTCTACGATGGATTCTATGATGGATTCTATGATGGATTCTACGATGGATTCTATGATGGATTCTATGATGGATTCTACGATGGATTCTATGATGGATTCTACGATGGATTCTATGATGGATTCTACGATGGATTCTATGATGGATTCTACGATGGATTCTACGATGGATTCTACGATGGATTCTACGATGGATTCTACGATGGATTCTATGATGGATTCTATGATGGATTCTACGATGGATTCTACGATGGATTCTATGATGGATTCTATGATGGATTCTACGATGGATTCTACGATGGATTCTACGATGGATTCTATGATGGATTCTATGATGGATTCTATGATGGATTCTACGATGGATTCTATGATGGATTCTATGATGGATTCTACGATGGATTCTATGATGGATTCTACGATGGATTCTATGATGGATTCTACGATGGATTCTATGATGGATTCTACGATGGATTCTATGATGGATTCTACGATGGATTCTATGATGGATTCTACGATGGATTCTATGATGGATTCTATGATGGATTCTACGATGGATTCTATGATGGATTCTATGATGGATTCTATGATGGATTCTATGATGGATTCTACGATGGATTCTATGATGGATTCTACGATGGATTCTATGATGGATTCTATGATGGATTCTATGATGGATTCTATGATGGATTCTATGATGGATTCTATGATGGATTCTATGATGGATTCTATGATGGATTCTACGATGGATTCTATGATGGATTCTATGATGGATTCTACGATGGATTCTATGATGGATTCTACGATGGATTCTATGATGGATTCTATGATGGATTCTACGATGGATTCTATGATGGATTCTATGATGGATTCTACGATGGATTCTATGATGGATTCTATGATGGATTCTATGATGGATTCTATGATGGATTCTACGATGGATTCTACGATGGATTCTATGATGGATTCCACGATGGATTCTACGATGGATTCTATGATGGATTCTACGATGGATTCTAAGATGGATTCTACGATGGATTCTATGATGGATTCTACGATGGATTCTATGATGGATTCTATGATGGATTCTATGATGGATTCTACGATGGATTCTATGATGGATTCTATGATGGATTCTATGATGGATTCTATGATGGATTCTACGATGGATTCTATGATGGATTCTACGATGGATTCTATGATGGATTCTATGATGGATTCTATGATGGATTCTAGGATGGATTCTATGATGGATTCTATGATGGATTCTATGATGGATTCTACGATGGATTCTACGATGGATTCTATGATGGATTCTACGATGGATTCTAGGATGGATTCTATGATGGATTCTACGATGGATTCTACGATGGATTCTATGATGGATTCTACGATGGATTCTACGATGGATTCTACGATGGATTCTACGATGGATTCTATGATGGATTCTATGATGGATTCTACGATGGATTCTATGATGGATTCTATGATGGATTCTATGATGGATTCTACGATGGATTCTACGATGGATTCTATGATGGATTCTATGATGGATTCTATGATGGATTCTACGATGGATTCTACGATGGATTCTACGATGGATTCTATGATGGATTCTATGATGGATTCTATGATGGATTCTATGATGGATTCTATGATGGATTCTATGATGGATTCTACGATGGATTCTACGATGGATTCTATGATGGATTCTATGATGGATTCTATGATGGATTCTATGATGGATTCTATGATGGATTCTACGATGGATTCTACGATGGATTCTACGATGGATTCTATGCTGGATTCTACGATGGATTCTACGATGGATTCTACGATGGATTCTACGATGGATTCTATGATGGATTCTATGATGGATTCTATGATGGATTCTATGATGGATTCTACGATGGATTCTATGATGGATTCTATGATGGATTCTACGATGGATTCTATGATGGATTCTACGATGGATTCTATGATGGATTCTATGATGGATTCTACAATGGATTCTATGATGGATTCTATGATGGATTCTATGATGGATTCTATGATGGATTCTATGATGGATTCTATGATGGATTCTATGATGGATTCTACGATGGATTCTACGATGGATTCTATGATGGATTCTACGATGGATTCTAGGATGGATTCTATGATGGATTCTACGATGGATTCTATGATGGATTGTATGATGGATTCTACGATGGATTCTATGATGGATTCTATGATGGATTCTATGATGGATTCTACGATGGATTCTACGATGGATTCTATGATGGATTCTATGATGGATTCTATGATGGATTCTATGATGGATTCTACGATGGATTCTATGATGGATTCTATGATGGATTCTATGATGGATTCTACGATGGATTCTATGATGGATTCTATGATGGATTCTATGATGGATTCTATGATGGATTCTATGATGGATTCTATGATGGATTCTATGATGGATTCTACGATGGATTCTACGATGGATTCTATGATGGATTCTATGATGGATTCTATGATGGATTCTATGATGGATTCTATGATGGATTCTATGATGGATTCTACGATGGATTCTATGATGGATTCTACGATGGATTCTATGATGGATTCTATGATGGATTCTATGATGGATTCTATGATGGATTCTATGATGGATTCTATGATGGATTCTATGATGGATTCTATGATGGATTCTACGATGGATTCTATGATGGATTCTACGATGGATTCTACGATGGATTCTATGATGGATTCTACGATGGATTCTAGGATGGATTCTATGATGGATTCTACGATGGATTCTATGATGGATTGTATGATGGATTCTACGATGGATTCTACGATGGATTCTATGATGGATTCTATGATGGATTCTACGATGGATTCTACGATGGATTCTATGATGGATTCCACGATGGATTCTACGATGGATTCTATGATGGATTCTACGATGGATTCTAAGATGGATTCTACGATGGATTCTATGATGGATTCTACGATGGATTCTATGATGGATTCTATGATGGATTCTATGATGGATTCTACGATGGATTCTATGATGGATTCTATGATGGATTCTATGATGGATTCTATGATGGATTCTACGATGGATTCTATGATGGATTCTACGATGGATTCTATGATGGATTCTATGATGGATTCTATGATGGATTCTAGGATGGATTCTATGATGGATTCTATGATGGATTCTATGATGGATTCTACGATGGATTCTACGATGGATTCTATGATGGATTCTACGATGGATTCTAGGATGGATTCTATGATGGATTCTACGATGGATTCTATGATGGATTCTACGATGGATTCTACGATGGATTCTATGATGGATTCTACGATGGATTCTACGATGGATTCTACGATGGATTCTACGATGGATTCTATGATGGATTCTATGATGGATTCTACGATGGATTCTATGATGGATTCTATGATGGATTCTATGATGGATTCTACGATGGATTCTACGATGGATTCTATGATGGATTCTATGATGGATTCTACGATGGATTCTACGATGGATTCTACGATGGATTCTATGATGGATTCTACGATGGATTCTATGATGGATTCTATGATGGATTCTATGATGGATTCTATGATGGATTCTATGATGGATTCTATGATGGATTCTACGATGGATTCTACGATGGATTCTATGATGGATTCTATGATGGATTCTATGATGGATTCTATGATGGATTCTATGATGGATTCTACGATGGATTCTACGATGGATTCTACGATGGATTCTATGCTGGATTCTACGATGGATTCTACGATGGATTCTACGATGGATTCTACGATGGATTCTACGATGGATTCTATGATGGATTCTATGATGGATTCTATGATGGATTCTACGATGGATTCTATGATGGATTCTATGATGGATTCTACGATGGATTCTATGATGGATTCTATGATGGATTCTACGATGGATTCTATGATGGATTCTACGATGGATTCTATGATGGATTCTATGATGGATTCTACAATGGATTCTATGATGGATTCTATGATGGATTCTATGATGGATTCTATGATGGATTCTATGATGGATTCTATGATGGATTCTATGATGGATTCTATGATGGATTCTACGATGGATTCTACGATGGATTCTATGATGGATTCTATGATGGATTCTATGATGGATTCTATGATGGATTCTACGATGGATTCTACGATGGATTCTACGATGGATTCTATGATGGATTCTATGATGGATTCTACGATGGATTCTACGATGGATTCTATGATGGATTCTACGATGGATTCTAGGATGGATTCTAGGATGGATTCTACGATGGATTCTATGATGGATTGTATGATGGATTCTACGATGGATTCTATGATGGATTCTATGATGGATTCTATGATGGATTCTACGATGGATTCTACGATGGATTCTATGATGGATTCTATGATGGATTCTATGATGGATTCTATGATGGATTCTACGATGGATTCTACGATGGATTCTATGATGGATTCTATGATGGATTCTACGATGGATTCTATGATGGATTCTATGATGGATTCTATGATGGATTCTATGATGGATTCTATGATGGATTCTATGATGGATTCTATGATGGATTCTACGATGGATTGTACGATGGATTCTACGATGGATTCTACGATGGATTCTATGATGGATTCTATGATGGATTCTATGATGGATTCTATGATGGATTCTATGATGGATTCTACGATGGATTCTACGATGGATTCTACGATGGATTCTACGATGGATTCTATGATGGATTCTACGATGGATTCTACGATGGATTCTACGATGGATTCTATGCTGGATTCTACGATGGATTCTATGATGGATTCTATGATGGATTCTACGATGGATTCTACGATGGATTCTATGATGGATTCTACGATGGATTCTACGATGGATTCTACGATGGATTCTACGATGGATTCTATGATGGATTCTATGATGGATTCTATGATGGATTCTACGATGGATTCTATGATGGATTCTATGATGGATTCTACGATGGATTCTATGATGGATTCTACGATGGATTCTATGATGGATTCTACGATGGATTCTATGATGGATTCTACGATGGATTCTATGATGGATTCTACGATGGATTCTATGATGGATTCTACGATGGATTCTACGATGGATTCTATGATGGATTCTATGATGGATTCTATGATGGATTCTATGATGGATTCTACGATGGATTCTATGATGGATTCTACGATGGATTCTATGATGGATTCTACGATGGATTCTATGATGGATTCTACGATGGATTCTATGATGGATTCTATGATGGATTCTATGATGGATTCTATGATGGATTCTACGATGGATTCTATGATGGATTCTATGATGGATTCTACGATGGATTCTATGATGGATTCTACGATGGATTCTATGATGGATTCTATGATGGATTCTATGATGGATTCTATGATGGATTCTACGATGGATTCTACGATGGATTCTATGATGGATTCTATGATGGATTCTATGATGGATTCTATGATGGATTCTACGATGGATTCTACGATGGATTCTATGATGGATTCCACGATGGATTCTACGATGGATTCTATGATGGATTCTACGATGGATTCTAAGATGGATTCTACGATGGATTCTATGATGGATTCTACGATGGATTCTATGATGGATTCTACGATGGATTCTATGATGGATTCTATGATGGATTCTATGATGGATTCTACGATGGATTCTATGATGGATTCTATGATGGATTCTATGATGGATTCTATGATGGATTCTACGATGGATTCTATGATGGATTCTACGATGGATTCTATGATGGATTCTAGGATGGATTCTAGGATGGATTCTAGGATGGATTCTATGATGGATTCTATGATGGATTCTATGATGGATTCTACGATGGATTCTACGATGGATTCTATGATGGATTCTACGATGGATTCTAGGATGGATTCTATGATGGATTCTACGATGGATTCTATGATGGATTCTACGATGGATTCTACGATGGATTCTATGATGGATTCTACGATGGATTCTACGATGGATTCTACGATGGATTCTACGATGGATTCTATGATGGATTCTATGATGGATTCTACGATGGATTCTATGATGGATTCTATGATGGATTCTATGATGGATTCTACGATGGATTCTACGATGGATTCTACGATGGATTCTATGATGGATTCTATGATGGATTCTATGATGGATTCTACGATGGATTCTACGATGGATTCTATGATGGATTCTACGATGGATTCTATGATGGATTCTACGATGGATTCTATGATGGATTCTACGATGGATTCTATGATGGATTCTATGATGGATTCTATGATGGATTCTACGATGGATTCTACGATGGATTCTATGATGGATTCTATGATGGATTCTATGATGGATTCTATGATGGATTCTATGATGGATTCTATGATGGATTCTACGATGGATTCTACGATGGATTCTACGATGGATTCTATGCTGGATTCTACGATGGATTCTACGATGGATTCTACGATGGATTCTACGATGGATTCTATGATGGATTCTATGATGGATTCTATGATGGATTCTATGATGGATTCTACGATGGATTCTATGATGGATTCTATGATGGATTCTACGATGGATTCTATGATGGATTCTACGATGGATTCTATGATGGATTCTATGATGGATTCTACAATGGATTCTATGATGGATTCTATGATGGATTCTATGATGGATTCTATGATGGATTCTATGATGGATTCTATGATGGATTCTATGATGGATTCTACGATGGATTCTATGATGGATTCTATGATGGATTCTACGATGGATTCTATGATGGATTCTACGATGGATTCTATGATGGATTCTACAATGGATTCTACAATGGATTCTATGATGGATTCTATGATGGATTCTATGATGGATTCTATGATGGATTCTACGATGGATTCTATGATGGATTCTAGGATGGATTCTAGGATGGATTCTATGATGGATTCTACGATGGATTCTACGATGGATTCTACGATGGATTCTATGCTGGATTCTACGATGGATTCTATGATGGATTCTATGATGGATTCTACGATGGATTCTACGATGGATTCTACGATGGATTCTATGATGGATTCTATGATGGATTCTACGATGGATTCTACGATGGATTCTACGATGGATTCTACGATGGATTCTACGATGGATTCTACGATGGATTCTATGATGGATTCTACGATGGATTCTACGATGGATTCTACGATGGATTCTACGATGGATTCTATGATGGATTCTATGATGGATTCTATGATGGATTCTATGATGGATTCTATGATGGATTCTACGATGGATTCTATGATGGATTCTATGATGGATTCTACGATGGATTCTACGATGGATTCTATGATGGATTCTACGATGGATTCTATGATGGATTCTATGATGGATTCTATGATGGATTCTATGATGGATTCTACGATGGATTCTATGATGGATTCTATGATGGATTCTATGATGGATTCTATGATGGATTCTACGATGGATTCTATGATGGATTCTACGATGGATTCTATGATGGATTCTATGATGGATTCTATGATGGATTCTACGATGGATTCTACGATGGATTCTATGATGGATTCTACGATGGATTCTACGATGGATTCTACGATGGATTCTGTGATGGATACTATGATGGATTCTACGATGGATTCTATGATGGATTCTATGATGGATTCTACGATGGATTCTATGATGGATTCTATGATGGATTCTACGATGGATTCTATGATGGATTCTATGATGGATTCTATGATGGATTCTACGATGGATTCTATGATGGATTCTATGATGGATTCTATGATGGATTCTACGATGGATTCTACGATGGATTCTATGATGGATTCTATGATGGATTCTATGATGGATTCTATGATGGATTCTATGATGGATTCTACGATGGATTCTACGATGGATTCTATGATGGATTCTATGATGGATTCTACGATGGATTCTATGATGGATTCTATGATGGATTCTATGATGGATTCTATGATGGATTCTATGATGGATTCTACGATGGATTCTACGATGGATTCTATGATGGATTCTATGATGGATTCTATGATGGATTCTACTATGGATTCTACGATGGATTCTACGATGGATTCTATGATGGATTCTATGATGGATTCTATGATGGATTCTATGATGGATTCTACGATGGATTCTATGATGGATTCTATGATGGATTCTACGATGGATTCTATGATGGATTCTACGATGGATTCTATGATGGATTCTATGATGGATTCTATGATGGATTCTACGATGGATTCTACGATGGATTCTACGATGGATTCTATGATGGATTCTACGATGGATTCTATGATGGATTCTATGATGGATTCTATGATGGATTCCAGGATGGATTCTACGATGGATTCTACGATGGATTCTACGATGGATTCTATGATGGATTCTACGATGGATTCTACGATGGATTCTATGATAGATTCTACGATGGATTCTATGATGGATTCTATGATGGATTCTATGATGGATTCTACGATGGATTCTATGATGGATTCTATGATGGATTCTATGATGGATTCTATGATGGATTCTATGATGGATTCTATGATGGATTCTACGATGGATTCTACGATGGATTCTACGATGGATTCTACGATGGATTCTACGATGGATTCTACGATGGATTCTACGATGGATTCTACGATGGATTCTACGATGGATTCTACGATGGATTCTACGATGGATTCTACGATGGATTCTACGATGGATTCTACGATGGATTCTACGATGGATTCTATGATGGATTCTACGATGGATTCTACGATGGATTCTACGATGGATTCTACGATGGATTCTATGATGGATTCTACGATGGATTCTACGATGGATTCTACGATGGATTCTACGATGGATTCTACGATGGATTCTACGATGGATTCTACGATGGATTCTACGATGGATTCTACGATGGATTCCGCGATGGATTCCGCGATGGATTCCGCGATGGATTCTACCATGGATTCTACCATGGATTCTACCATGGATTCTACGATGGATTCTACCATGGATTCTACCATGGATTCTACGATGGATTCTACCATGGATTCTACGATGGATTCTACCATGGATTCTACCATGGATTCTACGATGGATTCTACGATGGATTCTACCATGGATTCTACCATGGATTCTACCATGGATTCTACCATGGATTCTACCATGGATTCTACCATGGATTCCGCGATGGATTCCGCGATGGATTCCGCGATGGATTCCGCGATGGATTCCGCGATGGATTCCGCGATGGATTCTAGGATGGATTCTACGATGGATTCTACGATGGATTCTAGGATGGATTCTACGATGGATTCTACGATGGATTCTACGATGGATTCTACGATGGATTCTACGATGGATTCTACGATGGATTCTACGATGGATTCTAGGATGGATTCTACGATGGATTCTAGGATGGATTCTAGGATGGATTCTACGATGGATTCTACGATGGATTCTACGATGGATTCTACGATGGATTCTACGATGGATTCTACGATGGATTCTACGATGGATTCTACGATGGATTCTAGGATGGATTCTAGGATGGATTCTATGATGGATTCTAGGATGGATTCTAGGATGGATTCTAGGATGGATTCTAGGATGGATTCTAGGATGGATTCTACGATGGATTCTACGATGGATTCTACGATGGATTCTACGATGGATTCTACGATGGATTCTAGGATGGATTCTAGGATGGATTCTAGGATGGATTCTACGATGGATTCTACGATGGATTCTACGATGGATTCTACGATGGATTCTACGATGCATTCTACGATGGATTCTACGATGGATTCTACGATGGATTCTACGATGGATTCTACGATGGATTCTACGATGGATTCTAGGATGGATTCTAGGATGGATTCTAGGATGGATTCTACGATGGATTCTACGATGGATTCTACGATGGATTCTACGATGGATTCTAGGATGGATTATAGGATGGATTCTAGGATGGATTCTAGGATGGATTCTAGGATGGATTCTAGGATGGATTCTAGGATGGATTCTAGGATGGATTCTACGATGGATTCTACGATGGATTCTACGATGGCTTCTACGATGGCTTCTACGATGGCTTCTACGATGGCTTCTACGATGGCTTCTACGATGGCTTCTACGATGGCTTCTACGATGGCTTCTACGATGGCTTCTACGGTGGCTTCTACGATGGCTTCGACGATGGCTTCGACGATGGCTTCGACGATGGCTTCGACGATGGCTTCGACGATGGCTTCGACGATGGATTCTACGATGGCTTCTACGATGGCTTCTACGATGGATTCTACGATGGATTCTACGATGGATTCTACGATGGATTCTACGATGGATTCTACGATGGCTTCTACGATGGCTTCTACGATGGCTTCTACGATGGCTTCTACGATGGCTTCTACGATGGCTTCTACGATGGCTTCTACGATGGCTTCTACGATGGCTTCTACGATGGATTCTACGATGGCTTCTACGATGGCTTCTACGATGGCTTCTACGATGGCTTCTACGATGGCTTCTACGATGGCTTCTACGATGGATTCTACGATGGCTTCTACGATGGATTCTACGATGGCTTCTACGATGGCTTCTACGATGGCTTCTACGATGGCTTCTACGATGGCTTCTACGATGGCTTCTACGATGGCTTCTACGATGGCTTCTACGATGGCTTCTACGATGGCTTCTACGATGGCTTCTACGATGGCTTCTACGATGGCTTCTACGATGGCTTCTACGATGGCTTCTACGATGGCTTCTACGATGGCTTCTACGATGGCTTCTACGATGGCTTCTACGATGGCTTCTACGATGGCTTCTACGATGGCTTCTACGATGGCTTCTACGATGGCTTCTACGATGGCTTCTACGATGGCTTCTACGATGGCTTCTACGATGGCTTCTACGATGGCTTCTGCGATGGCTTCTGCGATGGCTTCTGCGATGGCTTCTACGATGGCTTCTGCGATGGCTTCTGCGATGGCTTCTGCGATGGCTTCTGCGATGGCTTCTGCGATGGCTTCTGCGATGGCTTCTGCGATGGCTTCTGCGATGGGTTCTGCGATGGGTTCTGCGATGGGTTCTGCGATGGGTTCTGCGATGGGTTCTAGGATGGATTCTAGGATGGATTCTAGGATGGATTCTAGGATGGATTCTAGGATGGATTCTAGGATGGATTCTACGATGGATTCTAGGATGGATTCTAGGATGGATTCTAGGATGGATTCTACGATGGATTCTATGATGGATTCTACGATGGATTCTAGGATGGATTCTAGGATGGATTCTAGGATGGATTCTAGGATGGATTCTACGATGGATTCTACGATGGATTCTACGATGGATTCTAGGATGGATTCTAGGATGGATTCTACGATGGATTCTACGATGGATTCTACGATGGATTCTACGATGGATTCTACGATGGATTCTAGGATGGATTCTAGGATGGATTCTAGGATGGATTCTAGGATGGATTCTACGATGGATTCTACGATGGATTCTAGGATGGATTCTAGGATGGATTCTAGGATGGATTCTAGGATGGATTCTAGGATGGATTCTAGGATGGATTCTAGGATGGATTCTACGGTGGATTCTACGGTGGATTCTACGGTGGATTCTACGGTGGATTCTACGGTGGATTCTACGGTGGATTCTACGGTGGATTCTACGGTGGATTCTACGGTGGATTCTACGGTGGATTCTAGGATGGATTCTAGGATGGATTCTAGGATGGATTCTAGGATGGATTCTAGGATGGATTCTAGGATGGATTCTAGGATGGATTCTAGGATGGATTCTAGGATGGATTCTAGGATGGATTCTAGGATGGATTCTAGGATGGATTCTACGATGGATTCTACGATGGATTCTACGATGGATTCTGGGATGGATTCTGGGATGGATTCTGGGATGGATTCTGGGATGGATTCTGGGATGGATTCTGGGATGGATTCTGGGATGGATTCTGGGATGGATTCTACGATGGATTCTACGATGGATTCTACGATGGATTCTACGATGGATTCTACGATGGATTCTACGATGGATTCTACGATGGATTCTAGGATGGATTCTAGGATGGATTCTAGGATGGATTCTAGGATGGATTCTAGGATGGATTCTAGGATGGATTCTAGGATGGATTCTAGGATGGATTCTAGGATGGATTCTAGGATGGATTCTGCGATGGATTCTGCGATGGATTCTGCGATGGATTCTGCGATGGATTCTGCGATGGATTCTGCGATGGATTCTAGGATGGATTCTAGGATGGATTCTACGATGGATTCTACGATGGATTCTACGATGGATTCTACGATGGATTCTACGATGGATTCTACGATGGATTCTACGATGGATTCTACGATGGATTCTACGATGGATTCTACGATGGATTCTACGATGGATTCTACGATGGATTCTACGATGGATTCTACGATGGATTCTACGATGGATTCTACGATGGATTCTGTGATGGATTCTGTGATGGATTCTAGGATGGATTCTAGGATGGATTCTAGGATGGATTCTAGGATGGATTCTAGGATGGATTCTAGGATGGATTCTACGATGGATTCTACGATGGATTCTGCGATGGATTCTGCGATGGATTCTGCGATGGATTCTGCGATGGATTCTGCGATGGATTCTGCGATGGATTCTACGATGGATTCTACGATGGATTCTACGATGGATTCTGCGATGGATTCTGCGATGGATTCTGCGATGGATTCTGCGATGGATTCTGCGATGGATTCTGCGATGGATTCTGCGATGGATTCTGCGATGGATTCTGCGATGGATTCTGCGATGGATTCTACGATGGATTCTGCGATGGATTCTACGATGGATTCTACGATGGATTCTACGATGGATTCTACGATGGATTCTACGATGGATTCTACGATGGATTCTGTGATGGATTCTGTGATGGATTCTGTGATGGATTCTACGATGGATTCTACGATGGATTCTACGATGGATTCTACGATGGATTCTACGATGGATTCTACGATGGATTCTACGATGGATTCTACGATGGATTCTACGATGGATTCTACGATGGATTCTACGATGGATTCTGTGATGGATTCTGTGATGGATTCTGTGATGGATTCTGTGATGGATTCTGTGATGGATTCTGTGATGGATTCTACGATGGATTCTACGATGGATTCTACGATGGATTCTACGATGGATTCTACGATGGATTCTACGATGGATTCTACGATGGATTCTACGATGGATTCTACGATGGATTCTACGATGGATTCTAGGATGGATTCTAGGATGGATTCTAGGATGGATTCTAGGATGGATTCTAGGATGGATTCTAGGATGGATTCTGCGATGGATTCTACGATGGATTCTACGATGGATTCTACGATGGATTCTACGATGGATTCTACGATGGATTCTACGATGGATTCTACGATGGATTCTACGATGGATTCTACCATGGATTCTACGATGGATTCTACGATGGATTCTACGATGGACTCTACGATGGACTCTACGATGGACTCTACGATGGACTCTACGATGGACTCTACGATGGACTCTACGATGGACTCTACGATGGATTCCAGGATGGATTCCAGGATGGATTCCAGGATGGATTCCGCGATGGATTCCGCGATGGATTCCGCGATGGATTCCGCGATGCATTCCGCGATGCATTCCGCGATGCATTCCGCGATGGATTCCGCGATGGATTCCGCGATGGATTCCACGATGGATTCCACGATGGATTCCACGATGGATTCTACGATGGATTCCACGATGGATTCTACGATGGATTCTACGATGGATTCTAGGATGGATTCTAGGATGGATTCTAGGATGGATTCTAGGATGGATTCTAGGATGGATTCTAGGATGGATTCTAGGATGGATTCTAGGATGGATTCTAGGATGGATTCTATGATGGATTCTATGATGGATTCTACGATGGATTCTATGATGGATTCTACGATGGATTCTATGATGGATTCTATGATGGATTCTAGGATGGATTCTAGGATGGATTCTATGATGGATTCTATGATGGATTCTATGATGGATTCTACGATGGATTCTACGATGGATTCTATGATGGATTCTACGATGGATTCTAGGATGGATTCTATGATGGATTCTACGATGGATTCTATGATGGATTCTACGATGGATTCTACGATGGATTCTATGATGGATTCTACGATGGATTCTACGATGGATTCTACGATGGATTCTACGATGGATTCTATGATGGATTCTATGATGGATTCTACGATGGATTCTATGATGGATTCTACGATGGATTCTACGATGGATTCTATGATGGATTCTATGATGGATTCTATGATGGATTCTACGATGGATTCTACGATGGATTCTACGATGGATTCTATGATGGATTCTACGATGGATTCTATGATGGATTCTACGATGGATTCTATGATGGATTCTATGATGGATTCTATGATGGATTCTATGATGGATTCTATGATGGATTCTATGATGGATTCTACGATGGATTCTACGATGGATTCTATGATGGATTCTATGATGGATTCTATGATGGATTCTATGATGGATTCTATGATGGATTCTACGATGGATTCTACGATGGATTCTACGATGGATTCTATGCTGGATTCTACGATGGATTCTACGATGGATTCTACGATGGATTCTACGATGGATTCTATGATGGATTCTATGATGGATTCTATGATGGATTCTACGATGGATTCTACGATGGATTCTATGATGGATTCTATGATGGATTCTACGATGGATTCTACGATGGATTCTACGATGGATTCTATGATGGATTCTATGATGGATTCTACAATGGATTCTATGATGGATTCTATGATGGATTCTATGATGGATTCTATGATGGATTCTATGATGGATTCTATGATGGATTCTATGATGGATTCTATGATGGATTCTACGATGGATTCTACGATGGATTCTATGATGGATTCTATGATGGATTCTATGATGGATTCTACGATGGATTCTACGATGGATTCTACGATGGATTCTATGATGGATTCTATGATGGATTCTACGATGGATTCTACGATGGATTCTATGATGGATTCTACGATGGATTCTAGGATGGATTCTATGATGGATTCTACGATGGATTGTATGATGGATTGTATGATGGATTCTACGATGGATTCTATGATGGATTCTATGATGGATTCTATGATGGATTCTACGATGGATTCTACGATGGATTCTACGATGGATTCTATGATGGATTCTATGATGGATTCTATGATGGATTCTACGATGGATTCTATGATGGATTCTATGATGGATTCTATGATGGATTCTACGATGGATTCTATGATGGATTCTATGATGGATTCTATGATGGATTCTATGATGGATTCTATGATGGATTCTATGATGGATTCTATGATGGATTCTACGATGGATTCTACGATGGATTCTACGATGGATTCTATGATGGATTCTATGATGGATTCTATGATGGATTCTATGATGGATTCTATGATGGATTCTATGATGGATTCTATGATATATTCTATGATGGATTCTACGATGGATTCTACGATGGATTCTACGATGGATTCTACGATGGATTCTATGATGGATTCTACGATGGATTCTACGATGGATTCTACGATGGATTCTATGCTGGATTCTACGATGGATTCTATGATGGATTCTATGATGGATTCTACGATGGATTCTACGATGGATTCTATGATGGATTCTACGATGGATTCTACGATGGATTCTACGATGGATTCTACGATGGATTCTATGATGGATTCTATGATGGATTCTATGATGGATTCTACGATGGATTCTATGATGGATTCTATGATGGATTCTACGATGGATTCTATGATGGATTCTACGATGGATTCTATGATGGATTCTACGATGGATTCTATGATGGATTCTACGATGGATTCTATGATGGATTCTACGATGGATTCTATGATGGATTCTACGATGGATTCTATGATGGATTCTATGATGGATTCTACGATGGATTCTATGATGGATTCTATGATGGATTCTATGATGGATTCTATGATGGATTCTACGATGGATTCTATGATGGATTCTACGATGGATTCTATGATGGATTCTATGATGGATTCTATGATGGATTCTACGATGGATTCTATGATGGATTCTATGATGGATTCTACGATGGATTCTACGATGGATTCTATGATGGATTCTATGATGGATTCTATGATGGATTCTACGATGGATTCTATGATGGATTCTACGATGGATTCTATGATGGATTCTAGGATGGATTCTATGATGGATTCTAGGATGGATTCTATGATGGATTCTATGATGGATTCTATGATGGATTCTACGATGGATTCTACGATGGATTCTATGATGGATTCTACGATGGATTCTACGATGGATTCTATGATGGATTCTACGATGGATTCTATGATGGATTCTACGATGGATTCTACGATGGATTCTATGATGGATTCTACGATGGATTCTACGATGGATTCTACGATGGATTCTACGATGGATTCTATGATGGATTCTATGATGGATTCTACGATGGATTCTATGATGGATTCTATGATGGATTCTATGATGGATTCTACGATGGATTCTACGATGGATTCTATGATGGATTCTATGATGGATTCTATGATGGATTCTATGATGGATTCTACGATGGATTCTACGATGGATTCTATGATGGATTCTACGATGGATTCTATGATGGATTCTACGATGGATTCTATGATGGATTCTATGATGGATTCTATGATGGATTCTACGATGGATTCTATGATGGATTCTACGATGGATTCTACGATGGATTCTATGATGGATTCTATGATGGATTCTATGATGGATTCTATGATGGATTCTATGATGGATTCTACGATGGATTCTACGATGGATTCTGTGATGGATTCTGTGATGGATTCTAGGATGGATTCTAGGATGGATTCTAGGATGGATTCTAGGATGGATTCTAGGATGGATTCTAGGATGGATTCTACGATGGATTCTACGATGGATTCTGCGATGGATTCTGCGATGGATTCTGCGATGGATTCTGCGATGGATTCTGCGATGGATTCTGCGATGGATTCTACGATGGATTCTACGATGGATTCTACGATGGATTCTGCGATGGATTCTGCGATGGATTCTGCGATGGATTCTGCGATGGATTCTGCGATGGATTCTGCGATGGATTCTGCGATGGATTCTGCGATGGATTCTGCGATGGATTCTACGATGGATTCTGCGATGGATTCTACGATGGATTCTACGATGGATTCTACGATGGATTCTACGATGGATTCTACGATGGATTCTACGATGGATTCTGTGATGGATTCTGTGATGGATTCTGTGATGGATTCTACGATGGATTCTACGATGGATTCTACGATGGATTCTACGATGGATTCTACGATGGATTCTACGATGGATTCTACGATGGATTCTACGATGGATTCTACGATGGATTCTACGATGGATTCTACGATGGATTCTGTGATGGATTCTGTGATGGATTCTGTGACGGATTCTGTGATGGATTCTGTGATGGATTCTACGATGGATTCTACGATGGATTCTACGATGGATTCTACGATGGATTCTACGATGGATTCTACGATGGATTCTACGATGGATTCTACGATGGATTCTACGATGGATTCTACGATGGATTCTACGATGGATTCTAGGATGGATTCTAGGATGGATTCTAGGATGGATTCTAGGATGGATTCTAGGATGGATTCTAGGATGGATTCTGCGATGGATTCTACGATGGATTCTACGATGGATTCTACGATGGATTCTACGATGGATTCTACGATGGATTCTACGATGGATTCTACGATGGATTCTACCATGGATTCTACCATGGATTCTACGATGGATTCTACGATGGATTCTACGATGGACTCTACGATGGACTCTACGATGGACTCTACGATGGACTCTACGATGGACTCTACGATGGACTCTACGATGGACTCTACGATGGATTCCAGGATGGATTCCAGGATGGATTCCAGGATGGATTCCGCGATGGATTCCGCGATGGATTCCGCGATGGATTCCGCGATGCATTCCGCGATGCATTCCGCGATGCATTCCGCGATGGATTCCGCGATGGATTCCGCGATGGATTCCACGATGGATTCCACGATGGATTCCACGATGGATTCTACGATGGATTCCACGATGGATTCTACGATGGATTCTACGATGGATTCTAGGATGGATTCTAGGATGGATTCTAGGATGGATTCTAGGATGGATTCTAGGATGGATTCTAGGATGGATTCTAGGATGGATTCTAGGATGGATTCTAGGATGGATTCTATGATGGATTCTATGATGGATTCTACGATGGATTCTATGATGGATTCTACGATGGATTCTATGATGGATTCTATGATGGATTCTAGGATGGATTCTAGGATGGATTCTATGATGGATTCTATGATGGATTCTATGATGGATTCTACGATGGATTCTACGATGGATTCTATGATGGATTCTACGATGGATTCTAGGATGGATTCTATGATGGATTCTACGATGGATTCTATGATGGATTCTACGATGGATTCTACGATGGATTCTATGATGGATTCTACGATGGATTCTACGATGGATTCTACGATGGATTCTACGATGGATTCTATGATGGATTCTATGATGGATTCTACGATGGATTCTATGATGGATTCTACGATGGATTCTACGATGGATTCTATGATGGATTCTATGATGGATTCTATGATGGATTCTACGATGGATTCTACGATGGATTCTACGATGGATTCTATGATGGATTCTACGATGGATTCTATGATGGATTCTACGATGGATTCTATGATGGATTCTATGATGGATTCTATGATGGATTCTATGATGGATTCTATGATGGATTCTATGATGGATTCTACGATGGATTCTACGATGGATTCTATGATGGATTCTATGATGGATTCTATGATGGATTCTATGATGGATTCTATGATGGATTCTACGATGGATTCTACGATGGATTCTACGATGGATTCTATGCTGGATTCTACGATGGATTCTACGATGGATTCTACGATGGATTCTACGATGGATTCTATGATGGATTCTATGATGGATTCTATGATGGATTCTACGATGGATTCTACGATGGATTCTATGATGGATTCTATGATGGATTCTACGATGGATTCTACGATGGATTCTACGATGGATTCTATGATGGATTCTATGATGGATTCTACAATGGATTCTATGATGGATTCTATGATGGATTCTATGATGGATTCTATGATGGATTCTATGATGGATTCTATGATGGATTCTATGATGGATTCTATGATGGATTCTACGATGGATTCTACGATGGATTCTATGATGGATTCTATGATGGATTCTATGATGGATTCTACGATGGATTCTACGATGGATTCTACGATGGATTCTATGATGGATTCTATGATGGATTCTACGATGGATTCTACGATGGATTCTATGATGGATTCTACGATGGATTCTAGGATGGATTCTATGATGGATTCTACGATGGATTGTATGATGGATTGTATGATGGATTCTACGATGGATTCTATGATGGATTCTATGATGGATTCTATGATGGATTCTACGATGGATTCTACGATGGATTCTACGATGGATTCTATGATTGATTCTATGATGGATTCTATGATGGATTCTACGATGGATTCTATGATGGATTCTATGATGGATTCTATGATGGATTCTACGATGGATTCTATGATGGATTCTATGATGGATTCTATGATGGATTCTATGATGGATTCTATGATGGATTCTATGATGGATTCTATGATGGATTCTACGATGGATTCTACGATGGATTCTACGATGGATTCTACGATGGATTCTATGATGGATTCTATGATGGATTCTATGATGGATTCTATGATGGATTCTATGATGGATTCTATGATATATTCTATGATGGATTCTACGATGGATTCTACGATGGATTCTACGATGGATTCTACGATGGATTCTATGATGGATTCTACGATGGATTCTACGATGGATTCTACGATGGATTCTATGCTGGATTCTACGATGGATTCTATGATGGATTCTATGATGGATTCTACGATGGATTCTACGATGGATTCTATGATGGATTCTACGATGGATTCTACGATGGATTCTACGATGGATTCTACGATGGATTCTATGATGGATTCTATGATGGATTCTATGATGGATTCTACGATGGATTCTATGATGGATTCTATGATGGATTCTACGATGGATTCTATGATGGATTCTACGATGGATTCTATGATGGATTCTACGATGGATTCTATGATGGATTCTACGATGGATTCTATGATGGATTCTACGATGGATTCTATGATGGATTCTACGATGGATTCTATGATGGATTCTATGATGGATTCTACGATGGATTCTATGATGGATTCTATGATGGATTCTATGATGGATTCTATGATGGATTCTACGATGGATTCTATGATGGATTCTACGATGGATTCTATGATGGATTCTATGATGGATTCTATGATGGATTCTACGATGGATTCTATGATGGATTCTATGATGGATTCTATGATGGATTCTATGATGGATTCTACGATGGATTCTATGATGGATTCTATGATGGATTCTACGATGGATTCTATGATGGATTCTACGATGGATTCTATGATGGATTCTATGATGGATTCTATGATGGATTCTATGATGGATTCTACGATGGATTCTACGATGGATTCTATGATGGATTCTATGATGGATTCTATGATGGATTCTATGATGGATTCTACGATGGATTCTACGATGGATTCTATGATGGATTCCACGATGGATTCTACGATGGATTCTATGATGGATTCTACGATGGATTCTAAGATGGATTC
Source organism: Anser brachyrhynchus (assembly GCF_964034855.1). Lineage (NCBI taxonomy): Eukaryota > Metazoa > Chordata > Aves > Anseriformes > Anatidae > Anser > Anser brachyrhynchus. Next base: position 18,635 of record NW_027663753.1, on the reverse strand, counting down.
TACGATGGATTCTATGATGGATTCTACGATGGATTCTATGATGGATTCTACGATGGATTCTATGATGGATTCTATGATGGATTCTATGATGGATTCTACGATGGATTCTACGATGGATTCTATGATGGATTCTATGATGGATTCTATGATGGATTCTACGATGGATTCTATGATGGATTCTACGATGGATTCTATGATGGATTCTAGGATGGATTCTATGATGGATTCTAGGATGGATTCTATGATGGATTCTATGATGGATTCTATGATGGATTCTACGATGGATTCTACGATGGATTCTATGATGGATTCTACGATGGATTCTACGATGGATTCTATGATGGATTCTACGATGGATTCTATGATGGATTCTACGATGGATTCTACGATGGATTCTATGATGGATTCTACGATGGATTCTACGATGGATTCTACGATGGATTCTACGATGGATTCTATGATGGATTCTATGATGGATTCTACGATGGATTCTATGATGGATTCTATGATGGATTCTATGATGGATTCTACGATGGATTCTACGATGGATTCTATGATGGATTCTATGATGGATTCTATGATGGATTCTATGATGGATTCTACGATGGATTCTACGATGGATTCTATGATGGATTCTACGATGGATTCTATGATGGATTCTACGATGGATTCTATGATGGATTCTATGATGGATTCTATGATGGATTCTACGATGGATTCTATGATGGATTCTACGATGGATTCTACGATGGATTCTATGATGGATTCTATGATGGATTCTATGATGGATTCTATGATGGATTCTATGATGGATTCTATGATGGATTCTACGATGGATTCTACGATGGATTCTACGATGGATTCTATGCTGGATTCTACGATGGATTCTACGATGGATTCTACGATGGATTCTACGATGGATTCTATGATGGATTCTATGATGGATTCTATGATGGATTCTATGATGGATTCTACGATGGATTCTATGATGGATTCTATGATGGATTCTACGATGGATTCTATGATGGATTCTACGATGGATTCTATGATGGATTCTATGATGGATTCTACAATGGATTCTATGATGGATTCTATGATGGATTCTATGATGGATTCTATGATGGATTCTATGATGGATTCTATGATGGATTCTATGATGGATTCTACGATGGATTCTATGATGGATTCTATGATGGATTCTACGATGGATTCTATGATGGATTCTACGATGGATTCTATGATGGATTCTATGATGGATTCTACAATGGATTCTATGATGGATTCTATGATGGATTCTATGATGGATTCTATGATGGATTCTACGATGGATTCTATGATGGATTCTACGATGGATTCTATGATGGATTCTACGATGGATTCTATGATGGATTCTATGATGGATTCTATGATGGATTCTACGATGGATTCTATGATGGATTCTATGATGGATTCTATGATGGATTCTATGATGGATTCTACGATGGATTCTATGATGGATTCTACGATGGATTCTATGATGGATTCTATGATGGATTCTATGATGGATTCTAGGATGGATTCTATGATGGATTCTATGATGGATTCTATGATGGATTCTACGATGGATTCTACGATGGATTCTATGATGGATTCTACGATGGATTCTAGGATGGATTCTATGATGGATTCTACGATGGATTCTATGATGGATTCTACGATGGATTCTACGATGGATTCTATGATGGATTCTACGATGGATTCTACGATGGATTCTACGATGGATTCTACGATGGATTCTATGATGGATTCTATGATGGATTCTACGATGGATTCTATGATGGATTCTATGATGGATTCTATGATGGATTCTACGATGGATTCTACGATGGATTCTATGATGGATTCTATGATGGATTCTATGATGGATTCTATGATGGATTCTACGATGGATTCTACGATGGATTCTATGATGGATTCTACGATGGATTCTATGATGGATTCTACGATGGATTCTATGATGGATTCTACGATGGATTCTATGATGGATTCTATGATGGATTCTATGATGGATTCTACGATGGATTCTACGATGGATTCTATGATGGATTCTATGATGGATTCTATGATGGATTCTATGATGGATTCTATGATGGATTCTATGATGGATTCTACGATGGATTCTACGATGGATTCTACGATGGATTCTATGCTGGATTCTACGATGGATTCTACGATGGATTCTACGATGGATTCTACGATGGATTCTATGATGGATTCTATGATGGATTCTATGATGGATTCTATGATGGATTCTACGATGGATTCTATGATGGATTCTATGATGGATTCTACGATGGATTCTATGATGGATTCTACGATGGATTCTATGATGGATTCTATGATGGATTCTACAATGGATTCTATGATGGATTCTATGATGGATTCTATGATGGATTCTATGATGGATTCTATGATGGATTCTATGATGGATTCTATGATGGATTCTACGATGGATTCTATGATGGATTCTATGATGGATTCTACGATGGATTCTATGATGGATTCTACGATGGATTCTATGATGGATTCTATGATGGATTCTACAATGGATTCTATGATGGATTCTATGATGGATTCTATGATGGATTCTATGATGGATTCTACGATGGATTCTATGATGGATTCTACGATGGATTCTAGGATGGATTCTATGATGGATTCTACGATGGATTCTACGATGGATTCTACGATGGATTCTATGCTGGATTCTACGATGGATTCTATGATGGATTCTATGATGGATTCTACGATGGATTCTACGATGGATTCTACGATGGATTCTACGATGGATTCTATGATGGATTCTACGATGGATTCTACGATGGATTCTACGATGGATTCTACGATGGATTCTACGATGGATTCTACGATGGATTCTATGATGGATTCTACGATGGATTCTACCATGGATTCTACGATGGATTCTACGATGGATTCTATGATGGATTCTATGATGGATTCTATGATGGATTCTATGATGGATTCTACGATGGATTCTACGATGGATTCTATGATGGATTCTATGATGGATTCTACGATGGATTCTACGATGGATTCTATGATGGATTCTACGATGGATTCTATGATGGATTCTATGATGGATTCTATGATGGATTCTATGATGGATTCTACGATGGATTCTATGATGGATTCTATGATGGATTCTATGATGGATTCTATGATGGATTCTACGATGGATTCTATGATGGATTCTACGATGGATTCTATGATGGATTCTATGATGGATTCTATGATGGATTCTACGATGGATTCTACGATGGATTCTATGATGGATTCTACGATGGATTCTACGATGGATTCTACGATGGATTCTGTGATGGATACTATGATGGATTCTACGATGGATTCTATGATGGATTCTATGATGGATTCTACGATGGATTCTATGATGGATTCTATGATGGATTCTACGATGGATTCTATGATGGATTCTATGATGGATTCTATGATGGATTCTACGATGGATTCTATGATGGATTCTATGATGGATTCTACGATGGATTCTACGATGGATTCTACGATGGATTCTACGATGGATTCTATGATGGATTCTATGATGGATTCTATGATGGATTCTATGATGGATTCTATGATGGATTCTACGATGGATTCTACGATGGATTCTATGATGGATTCTATGATGGATTCTACGATGGATTCTATGATGGATTCTATGATGGATTCTATGATGGATTCTATGATGGATTCTATGATGGATTCTACGATGGATTCTACGATGGATTCTATGATGGATTCTATGATGGATTCTATGATGGATTCTACTATGGATTCTACGATGGATTCTATGATGGATTCTATGATGGATTCTATGATGGATTCTATGATGGATTCTATGATGGATTCTACGATGGATTCTATGATGGATTCTATGATGGATTCTACGATGGATTCTATGATGGATTCTACGATGGATTCTATGATGGATTCTATGATGGATTCTATGATGGATTCTACGATGGATTCTACGATGGATTCTACGATGGATTCTATGATGGATTCTACGATGGATTCTATGATGGATTCTATGATGGATTCTATGATGGATTCCAGGATGGATTCTACGATGGATTCTACGATGGATTCTACGATGGATTCTATGATGGATTCTACGATGGATTCTACGATGGATTCTATGATAGATTCTACGATGGATTCTATGATGGATTCTATGATGGATTCTATGATGGATTCTATGATGGATTCTATGATGGATTCTATGATGGATTCTATGATGGATTCTATGATGGATTCTACGATGGATTCTACGTTGGATTCCACGATGGATTCTACGATGGATTCTACGATGGATTCTACGATGGATTCTACGATGGATTCTATGATGGATTCTACGATGGATTCTACGATGGATTCTACGATGGATTCTATGATGGATTCTACGATGGATTCTACGATGGATTCTACGATGGATTCTATGATGGATTCTATGATGGATTCTATGATGGATTCTACGATGGATTCTACGATGGATTCTACGATGGATTCTATGATGGATTCTACGATGGATTCTACGATGGATTCTACGATGGATTCTACGATGGATTCTACGATGGATTCTACGATGGATTCTACGATGGATTCTACGATGGATTCCGCGATGGATTCCGCGATGGATTCTACCATGGATTCTACCATGGATTCTACCATGGATTCTACGATGGATTCTACCATGGATTCTACCATGGATTCTACGATGGATTCTACCATGGATTCTACGATGGATTCTACCATGGATTCTACCATGGATTCTACGATGGATTCTACGATGGATTCTACCATGGATTCTACCATGGATTCTACCATGGATTCTACCATGGATTCTGTGATGGATTCTGTGATGGATTCTAGGATGGATTCTAGGATGGATTCTAGGATGGATTCTAGGATGGATTCTAGGATGGATTCTAGGATGGATTCTACGATGGATTCTACGATGGATTCTGCGATGGATTCTGCGATGGATTCTGCGATGGATTCTGCGATGGATTCTGCGATGGATTCTGCGATGGATTCTACGATGGATTCTACGATGGATTCTACGATGGATTCTGCGATGGATTCTGCGATGGATTCTGCGATGGATTCTGCGATGGATTCTGCGATGGATTCTGCGATGGATTCTGCGATGGATTCTGCGATGGATTCTGCGATGGATTCTGCGATGGATTCTGCGATGGATTCTGCGATGGATTCTACGATGGATTCTACGATGGATTCTACGATGGATTCTACGATGGATTCTACGATGGATTCTGTGATGGATTCTGTGATGGATTCTGTGATGGATTCTACGATGGATTCTACGATGGATTCTACGATGGATTCTACGATGGATTCTACGATGGATTCTACGATGGATTCTACGATGGATTCTACGATGGATTCTACGATGGATTCTACGATGGATTCTACGATGGATTCTGTGATGGATTCTGTGATGGATTCTGTGATGGATTCTGTGATGGATTCTGTGATGGATTCTGTGATGGATTCTACGATGGATTCTACGATGGATTCTACGATGGATTCTACGATGGATTCTAGGATGGATTCTAGGATGGATTCTAGGATGGATTCTAGGATGGATTCTAGGATGGATTCTAGGATGGATTCTAGGATGGATTCTAGGATGGATTCTACGATGGATTCTGCGATGGATTCTGCGATGGATTCTGCGATGGATTCTGCGATGGATTCTGCGATGGATTCTGCGATGGATTCTGCGATGGATTCTGCGATGGATTCTGCGATGGATTCTGCGATGGATTCTGCGATGGATTCTGCGATGGATTCTACGATGGATTCTACGATGGATTCTACGATGGATTCTACGATGGATTCTACGATGGATTCTGTGATGGATTCTGTGATGGATTCTGTGATGGATTCTACGATGGATTCTACGATGGATTCTACGATGGATTCTACGATGGATTCTACGATGGATTCTACGATGGATTCTACGATGGATTCTACGATGGATTCTACGATGGATTCTACGATGGATTCTACGATGGATTCTGTGATGGATTCTGTGATGGATTCTGTGATGGATTCTGTGATGGATTCTGTGATGGATTCTGTGATGGATTCTGTGATGGATTCTACGATGGATTCTACGATGGATTCTACAATGGATTCTACGATGGATTCTACGATGGATTCTACGATGGATTCTACGATGGATTCTACGATGGATTCTACGATGGATTCTACGATGGATTCTACGATGGATTCTACGATGGATTCTAGGATGGATTCTAGGATGGATTCTAGGATGGATTCTAGGATGGATTCTAGGATGGATTCTAGGATGGATTCTGCGATGGATTCTACGATGGATTCTACGATGGATTCTACGATGGATTCTACGATGGATTCTACGATGGATTCTACGATGGATTCTACGATGGATTCTACGATGGATTCTACGATGGATTCTACGATGGACTCTACGATGGACTCTACGATGGACTCTACGATGGACTCTACGATGGACTCTACGATGGACTCTACGATGGACTCTACGATGGACTCTACGATGGATTCCAGGATGGATTCCAGGATGGATTCCAGGATGGATTCCGCGATGGATTCCGCGATGGATTCCGCGATGGATTCCGCGATGCATTCCGCGATGCATTCCGCGATGCATTCCGCGATGGATTCCGCGATGGATTCCGCGATGGATTCCACGATGGATTCCACGATGGATTCCACGATGGATTCCACGATGGATTCTACGATGGATTCCACGATGGATTCTACGATGGATTCTACGATGGATTCTAGGATGGATTCTAGGATGGATTCTAGGATGGATTCTAGGATGGATTCTAGGATGGATTCTAGGATGGATTCTAGGATGGATTCTAGGATGGATTCTATGATGGATTCTATGATGGATTCTACGATGGATTCTATGATGGATTCTACGATGGATTCTATGATGGATTCTATGATGGATTCTACGATGGATTCTATGATGGATTCTACGATGGATTCTACGATGGATTCTACGATGGATTCTACGATGGATTCTACGATGGATTCTACGATGGATTCTACGATGGATTCTACGATGGATTCTACGATGGATTCTACGATGGATTCTACGATGGATTCTACGATGGATTCTACGATGGCTTCTACGATGGCTTCTACGATGGCTTCTACGATGGCTTCTACGATGGCTTCTACGATGGCTTCTACGATGGCTTCGACGATGGCTTCGACGATGGCTTCGACGATGGCTTCGACGATGGCTTCGACGATGGCTTCGACGATGGCTTCTACGATGGCTTCTACGATGGCTTCTACGATGGATTCTACGATGGATTCTACGATGGATTCTACGATGGATTCTACGATGGCTTCTACGATGGCTTCTACGATGGCTTCTACGATGGCTTCTACGATGGCTTCTACGATGGCTTCTACGATGGCTTCTACGATGGCTTCTACGATGGCTTCTACGATGGCTTCTACGATGGCTTCTACGATGGCTTCTACGATGGCTTCTACGATGGCTTCTACGATGGATTCTACGATGGATTCTACGATGGATTCTACGATGGATTCTACGATGGATTCTACGATGGATTCTACGATGGATTCTACGATGGATTCTGTGATGGATTCTAGGATGGATTCTAGGATGGATTCTAGGATGGATTCTAGGATGGATTCTAGGATGGATTCTAGGATGGATTCTACGATGGATTCTACGATGGATTCTGCGATGGATTCTGCGATGGATTCTGCGATGGATTCTGCGATGGATTCTGCGATGGATTCTGCGATGGATTCTACGATGGATTCTACGATGGATTCTGCGATGGATTCTGCGATGGATTCTGCGATGGATTCTGCGATGGATTCTGCGATGGATTCTGCGATGGATTCTGCGATGGATTCTGCGATGGATTCTGCGATGGATTCTGCGATGGATTCTGCGATGGATTCTGCGATGGATTCTGCGATGGATTCTACGATGGATTCTACGATGGATTCTACGATGGATTCTACGATGGATTCTGTGATGGATTCTGTGATGGATTCTGTGATGGATTCTACGATGGATTCTACGATGGATTCTACGATGGATTCTACGATGGATTCTACGATGGATTCTACGATGGATTCTACGATGGATTCTACGATGGATTCTACGATGGATTCTACGATGGATTCTACGATGGATTCTGTGATGGATTCTGTGATGGATTCTGTGATGGATTCTGTGATGGATTCTGTGATGGATTCTGTGATGGATTCTACGATGGATTCTACGATGGATTCTACGATGGATTCTACGATGGATTCTACGATGGATTCTACGATGGATTCTACGATGGATTCTACGATGGATTCTACGATGGATTCTACGATGGATTCTACGATGGATTCTACGATGGATTCTAGGATGGATTCTAGGATGGATTCTAGGATGGATTCTAGGATGGATTCTGCGATGGATTCTACGATGGATTCTACGATGGATTCTACGATGGATTCTACGATGGATTCTACGATGGATTCTACGATGGATTCTACGATGGATTCTACGATGGATTCTACGATGGATTCTACGATGGATTCTACGATGGATTCTACGATGGACTCTACGATGGACTCTACGATGGACTCTACGATGGACTCTACGATGGACTCTACGATGGACTCTACGATGGATTCCAGGATGGATTCCAGGATGGATTCCAGGATGGATTCCGCGATGGATTCCGCGATGGATTCCGCGATGGATTCCGCGATGCATTCCGCGATGCATTCCGCGATGCATTCCGCGATGGATTCCGCGATGGATTCCGCGATGGATTCCACGATGGATTCCACGATGGATTCCACGATGGATTCCACGATGGATTCTACGATGGATTCCACGATGGATTCTACGATGGATTCTACGATGGATTCTAGGATGGATTCTAGGATGGATTCTAGGATGGATTCTAGGATGGATTCTAGGATGGATTCTAGGATGGATTCTAGGATGGATTCTAGGATGGATTCTATGATGGATTCTATGATGGATTCTACGATGGATTCTATGATGGATTCTACGATGGATTCTATGATGGATTCTAGGATGGATTCTAGGATGGATTCTAGGATGGATTCTATGATGGATTCTATGATGGATTCTATGATGGATTCTACGATGGATTCTACGATGGATTCTATGATGGATTCTACGATGGATTCTAGGATGGATTCTATGATGGATTCTACGATGGATTCTATGATGGATTCTACGATGGATTCTACGATGGATTCTATGATGGATTCTACGATGGATTCTACGATGGATTCTACGATGGATTCTACGATGGATTCTATGATGGATTCTATGATGGATTCTACGATGGATTCTATGATGGATTCTACGATGGATTCTACGATGGATTCTATGATGGATTCTATGATGGATTCTATGATGGATTCTACGATGGATTCTACGATGGATTCTACGATGGATTCTATGATGGATTCTACGATGGATTCTATGATGGATTCTACGATGGATTCTATGATGGATTCTATGATGGATTCTATGATGGATTCTATGATGGATTCTATGATGGATTCTATGATGGATTCTACGATGGATTCTACGATGGATTCTACGATGGATTCTATGATGGATTCTATGATGGATTCTATGATGGATTCTATGATGGATTCTACGATGGATTCTACGATGGATTCTACGATGGATTCTATGCTGGATTCTACGATGGATTCTACGATGGATTCTACGATGGATTCTACGATGGATTCTATGATGGATTCTATGATGGATTCTATGATGGATTCTACGATGGATTCTACGATGGATTCTATGATGGATTCTATGATGGATTCTACGATGGATTCTACGATGGATTCTACGATGGATTCTATGATGGATTCTATGATGGATTCTACAATGGATTCTATGATGGATTCTATGATGGATTCTATGATGGATTCTATGATGGATTCTATGATGGATTCTATGATGGATTCTATGATGGATTCTACGATGGATTCTACGATGGATTCTATGATGGATTCTATGATGGATTCTATGATGGATTCTACGATGGATTCTACGATGGATTCTACGATGGATTCTATGATGGATTCTATGATGGATTCTACGATGGATTCTACGATGGATTCTATGATGGATTCTACGATGGATTCTAGGATGGATTCTATGATGGATTCTACGATGGATTGTATGATGGATTGTATGATGGATTCTACGATGGATTCTATGATGGATTCTATGATGGATTCTATGATGGATTCTACGATGGATTCTACGATGGATTCTACGATGGATTCTATGATGGATTCTATGATGGATTCTATGATGGATTCTACGATGGATTCTATGATGGATTCTATGATGGATTCTATGATGGATTCTACGATGGATTCTATGATGGATTCTATGATGGATTCTATGATGGATTCTATGATGGATTCTATGATGGATTCTATGATGGATTCTATGATGGATTCTACGATGGATTCTACGATGGATTCTACGATGGATTCTATGATGGATTCTATGATGGATTCTATGATGGATTCTATGATGGATTCTATGATGGATTCTATGATGGATTCTATGATATATTCTATGATGGATTCTACGATGGATTCTACGATGGATTCTACGATGGATTCTACGATGGATTCTATGATGGATTCTACGATGGATTCTACGATGGATTCTACGATGGATTCTATGCTGGATTCTACGATGGATTCTATGATGGATTCTATGATGGATTCTACGATGGATTCTACGATGGATTCTATGATGGATTCTACGATGGATTCTACGATGGATTCTACGATGGATTCTACGATGGATTCTATGATGGATTCTATGATGGATTCTATGATGGATTCTACGATGGATTCTATGATGGATTCTATGATGGATTCTACGATGGATTCTATGATGGATTCTACGATGGATTCTATGATGGATTCTACGATGGATTCTATGATGGATTCTACGATGGATTCTATGATGGATTCTACGATGGATTCTATGATGGATTCTACGATGGATTCTATGATGGATTCTATGATGGATTCTACGATGGATTCTATGATGGATTCTATGATGGATTCTATGATGGATTCTATGATGGATTCTACGATGGATTCTATGATGGATTCTACGATGGATTCTATGATGGATTCTATGATGGATTCTATGATGGATTCTACGATGGATTCTATGATGGATTCTATGATGGATTCTACGATGGATTCTATGATGGATTCTACGATGGATTCTATGATGGATTCTATGATGGATTCTACGATGGATTCTATGATGGATTCTACGATGGATTCTATGATGGATTCTATGATGGATTCTATGATGGATTCTATGATGGATTCTACGATGGATTCTACGATGGATTCTATGATGGATTCTATGATGGATTCTATGATGGATTCTATGATGGATTCTACGATGGATTCTACGATGGATTCTATGATGGATTCCACGATGGATTCTACGATGGATTCTATGATGGATTCTACGATGGATTCTAAGATGGATTCTACGATGGATTCTATGATGGATTCTACGATGGATTCTATGATGGATTCTACGATGGATTCTATGATGGATTCTATGATGGATTCTATGATGGATTCTATGATGGATTCTATGATGGATTCTACGATGGATTCTACGATGGATTCTATGATGGATTCTACGATGGATTCTATGATGGATTCTACGATGGATTCTACGATGGATTCTATGATGGATTCTACGATGGATTCTACGATGGATTCTACGATGGATTCTACGATGGATTCTATGATGGATTCTATGATGGATTCTACGATGGATTCTATGATGGATTCTATGATGGATTCTATGATGGATTCTACGATGGATTCTACGATGGATTCTATGATGGATTCTATGATGGATTCTATGATGGATTCTATGATGGATTCTACGATGGATTCTACGATGGATTCTATGATGGATTCTACGATGGATTCTATGATGGATTCTACGATGGATTCTATGATGGATTCTATGATGGATTCTATGATGGATTCTACGATGGATTCTATGATGGATTCTACGATGGATTCTACGATGGATTCTATGATGGATTCTATGATGGATTCTATGATGGATTCTATGATGGATTCTATGATGGATTCTATGATGGATTCTACGATGGATTCTACGATGGATTCTACGATGGATTCTATGCTGGATTCTACGATGGATTCTACGATGGATTCTACGATGGATTCTACGATGGATTCTATGATGGATTCTATGATGGATTCTATGATGGATTCTATGATGGATTCTACGATGGATTCTATGATGGATTCTATGATGGATTCTACGATGGATTCTATGATGGATTCTACGATGGATTCTATGATGGATTCTATGATGGATTCTACAATGGATTCTATGATGGATTCTATGATGGATTCTATGATGGATTCTATGATGGATTCTATGATGGATTCTATGATGGATTCTATGATGGATTCTACGATGGATTCTATGATGGATTCTATGATGGATTCTACGATGGATTCTATGATGGATTCTACGATGGATTCTATGATGGATTCTATGATGGATTCTACAATGGATTCTATGATGGATTCTATGATGGATTCTATGATGGATTCTATGATGGATTCTACGATGGATTCTATGATGGATTCTACGATGGATTCTATGATGGATTCTACGATGGATTCTATGATGGATTCTATGATGGATTCTATGATGGATTCTACGATGGATTCTATGATGGATTCTATGATGGATTCTATGATGGATTCTATGATGGATTCTACGATGGATTCTATGATGGATTCTACGATGGATTCTATGATGGATTCTATGATGGATTCTATGATGGATTCTAGGATGGATTCTATGATGGATTCTATGATGGATTCTATGATGGATTCTACGATGGATTCTACGATGGATTCTATGATGGATTCTACGATGGATTCTAGGATGGATTCTATGATGGATTCTACGATGGATTCTATGATGGATTCTACGATGGATTCTACGATGGATTCTATGATGGATTCTACGATGGATTCTACGATGGATTCTACGATGGATTCTACGATGGATTCTATGATGGATTCTATGATGGATTCTACGATGGATTCTATGATGGATTCTATGATGGATTCTATGATGGATTCTACGATGGATTCTACGATGGATTCTATGATGGATTCTATGATGGATTCTATGATGGATTCTATGATGGATTCTACGATGGATTCTACGATGGATTCTATGATGGATTCTACGATGGATTCTATGATGGATTCTACGATGGATTCTATGATGGATTCTACGATGGATTCTATGATGGATTCTATGATGGATTCTATGATGGATTCTGTGATGGATTCTACGATGGATTCTATGATGGATTCTATGATGGATTCTATGATGGATTCTATGATGGATTCTATGATGGATTCTATGATGGATTCTACGATGGATTCTACGATGGATTCTACGATGGATTCTATGCTGGATTCTACGATGGATTCTACGATGGATTCTACGATGGATTCTACGATGGATTCTATGATGGATTCTATGATGGATTCTATGATGGATTCTATGATGGATTCTACGATGGATTCTATGATGGATTCTATGATGGATTCTACGATGGATTCTATGATGGATTCTACGATGGATTCTATGATGGATTCTATGATGGATTCTACAATGGATTCTATGATGGATTCTATGATGGATTCTATGATGGATTCTATGATGGATTCTATGATGGATTCTATGATGGATTCTATGATGGATTCTACGATGGATTCTATGTTGGATTCTATGATGGATTCTACGATGGATTCTATGATGGATTCTACGATGGATTCTATGATGGATTCTATGATGGATTCTACAATGGATTCTATGATGGATTCTATGATGGATTCTATGATGGATTCTATGATGGATTCTACGATGGATTCTATGATGGATTCTACGATGGATTCTAGGATGGATTCTATGATGGATTCTACGATGGATTCTACGATGGATTCTACGATGGATTCTATGCTGGATTCTACGATGGATTCTATGATGGATTCTATGATGGATTCTACGATGGATTCTACGATGGATTCTACGATGGATTCTACGATGGATTCTATGATGGATTCTACGATGGATTCTACGATGGATTCTACGATGGATTCTACGATGGATTCTACGATGGATTCTACGATGGATTCTATGATGGATTCTACGATGGATTCTACCATGGATTCTACGATGGATTCTACGATGGATTCTATGATGGATTCTATGATGGATTCTATGATGGATTCTATGATGGATTCTACGATGGATTCTACGATGGATTCTATGATGGATTCTATGATGGATTCTACGATGGATTCTACGATGGATTCTATGATGGATTCTACGATGGATTCTATGATGGATTCTATGATGGATTCTATGATGGATTCTATGATGGATTCTACGATGGATTCTATGATGGATTCTATGATGGATTCTATGATGGATTCTATGATGGATTCTACGATGGATTCTATGATGGATTCTACGATGGATTCTATGATGGATTCTATGATGGATTCTATGATGGATTCTACGATGGATTCTACGATGGATTCTATGATGGATTCTACGATGGATTCTACGATGGATTCTACGATGGATTCTGTGATGGATACTATGATGGATTCTACGATGGATTCTATGATGGATTCTATGATGGATTCTACGATGGATTCTATGATGGATTCTATGATGGATTCTACGATGGATTCTATGATGGATTCTATGATGGATTCTATGATGGATTCTACGATGGATTCTATGATGGATTCTATGATGGATTCTACGATGGATTCTACGATGGATTCTACGATGGATTCTACGATGGATTCTATGATGGATTCTATGATGGATTCTATGATGGATTCTATGATGGATTCTATGATGGATTCTACGATGGATTCTACGATGGATTCTATGATGGATTCTATGATGGATTCTACGATGGATTCTATGATGGATTCTATGATGGATTCTATGATGGATTCTATGATGGATTCTATGATGGATTCTACGATGGATTCTACGATGGATTCTATGATGGATTCTATGATGGATTCTATGATGGATTCTACTATGGATTCTACGATGGATTCTATGATGGATTCTATGATGGATTCTATGATGGATTCTATGATGGATTCTATGATGGATTCTACGATGGATTCTATGATGGATTCTATGATGGATTCTACGATGGATTCTATGATGGATTCTACGATGGATTCTATGATGGATTCTATGATGGATTCTATGATGGATTCTACGATGGATTCTACGATGGATTCTACGATGGATTCTATGATGGATTCTACGATGGATTCTATGATGGATTCTATGATGGATTCTATGATGGATTCCAGGATGGATTCTACGATG
Organism: Anser brachyrhynchus; assembly: GCF_964034855.1. Taxonomy (NCBI): domain Eukaryota; kingdom Metazoa; phylum Chordata; class Aves; order Anseriformes; family Anatidae; genus Anser; species Anser brachyrhynchus. Next base: position 2,980 of record NW_027663753.1, on the reverse strand, counting down.
GATTCTACGATGGATTCTACGATGGATTCTATGATGGATTCTACGATGGATTCTACGATGGATTCTATGATAGATTCTACGATGGATTCTATGATGGATTCTATGATGGATTCTATGATGGATTCTATGATGGATTCTATGATGGATTCTATGATGGATTCTATGATGGATTCTATGATGGATTCTACGATGGATTCTACGTTGGATTCCACGATGGATTCTACGATGGATTCTACGATGGATTCTACGATGGATTCTACGATGGATTCTACGATGGATTCTATGATGGATTCTACGATGGATTCTACGATGGATTCTACGATGGATTCTATGATGGATTCTACGATGGATTCTACGATGGATTCTACGATGGATTCTATGATGGATTCTACGATGGATTCTATGATGGATTCTACGATGGATTCTACGATGGATTCTACGATGGATTCTATGATGGATTCTACGATGGATTCTACGATGGATTCTACGATGGATTCTACGATGGATTCTACGATGGATTCTACGATGGATTCTACGATGGATTCTACGATGGATTCCGCGATGGATTCCGCGATGGATTCTACCATGGATTCTACCATGGATTCTACCATGGATTCTACGATGGATTCTACCATGGATTCTACCATGGATTCTACGATGGATTCTACCATGGATTCTACGATGGATTCTACCATGGATTCTACCATGGATTCTACGATGGATTCTACGACGGATTCTACCATGGATTCTACCATGGATTCTACCATGGAATCTACCATGGATTCTACCATGGATTCTACCATGGATTCCGCGATGGATTCCGCGATGGATTCCGCGATGGATTCCGCGATGGATTCCGCGATGGATTCCGCGATGGATTCCGCGATGGATTCTAGGATGGATTCTACGATGGATTCTACGATGGATTCTAGGATGGATTCTACGATGGATTCTACGATGGATTCTACGATGGATTCTACGATGGATTCTACGATGGATTCTACGATGGATTCTACGATGGATTCTAGGATGGATTCTAGGATGGATTCTACGATGGATTCTACGATGGATTCTACGATGGATTCTACGATGGATTCTACGATGGATTCTACGATGGATTCTACGATGGATTCTACGATGGATTCTACGATGGATTCTAGGATGGATTCTAGGATGGATTCTATGATGGATTCTAGGATGGATTCTAGGATGGATTCTAGGATGGATTCTACGATGGATTCTACGATGGATTCTACGATGGATTCTACGATGGATTCTACGATGGATTCTACGATGGATTCTACGATGGATTCTAGGATGGATTCTAGGATGGATTCTACGATGGATTCTACGATGGATTCTACGATGGATTCTACGATGGATTCTACGATGGATTCTACGATGGATTCTACGATGGATTCTAGGATGGATTCTAGGATGGATTCTAGGATGGATTCTAGGATGGATTCTACGATGGATTCTACGATGGATTCTACGATGGATTCTAGGATGGATTCTAGGATGGATTCTAGGATGGATTCTAGGATGGATTCTAGGATGGATTCTAGGATGGATTCTAGGATGGATTCTAGGATGGATTCTACGATGGATTCTACGATGGATTCTACGATGGATTCTACGATGGATTCTACGATGGATTCTACGATGGATTCTACGATGGATTCTACGATGGATTCTACGATGGCTTCTACGATGGCTTCTACGATGGCTTCTACGATGGCTTCTACGATGGCTTCTACGATGGCTTCTACGATGGCTTCTACGATGGCTTCTACGATGGCTTCTACGATGGCTTCGACGATGGCTTCGACGATGGCTTCGACGATGGCTTCTACGATGGCTTCTACGATGGCTTCTACGATGGCTTCTACGATGGATTCTACGATGGATTCTACGATGGATTCTACGATGGATTCTACGATGGCTTCTACGATGGCTTCTACGATGGCTTCTACGATGGATTCTACGATGGCTTCTACGATGGCTTCTACGATGGCTTCTACGATGGCTTCTACGATGGCTTCTACGATGGCTTCTACGATGGCTTCTACGATGGCTTCTACGATGGCTTCTACGATGGCTTCTACGATGGCTTCTACGATGGCTTCTACGATGGCTTCTACGATGGCTTCTACGATGGCTTCTACGATGGCTTCTACGATGGCTTCTACGATGGCTTCTACGATGGCTTCTACGATGGCTTCTACGATGGCTTCTACGATGGCTTCTACGATGGCTTCTACGATGGCTTCTACGATGGCTTCTACGATGGCTTCTACGATGGCTTCTACGATGGCTTCTACGATGGCTTCTACGATGGCTTCTACGATGGCTTCTACGATGGCGTCTACGATGGCTTCTACGATGGCTTCTACGATGGCTTCTACGATGGCTTCTACGATGGCTTCTACGATGGCTTCTACGATGGCTTCTACGATGGCTTCTACGATGGCTTCTACGATGGCTTCTGCGATGGCTTCTACGATGGCTTCTGCGATGGCTTCTACGATGGCTTCTACGATGGCTTCTGCGATGGCTTCTGCGATGGCTTCTGCGATGGCTTCTGCGATGGCTTCTGCGATGGCTTCTGCGATGGCTTCTGCGATGGCTTCTGCGATGGCTTCTGCGATGGCTTCTGCGATGGGTTCTGCGATGGCTTCTGCGATGGGTTCTGCGATGGGTTCTGCGATGGGTTCTGCGATGGGTTCTGCGATGGGTTCTGCGATGGGTTCTGCGATGGGTTCTAGGATGGATTCTAGGATGGATTCTAGGATGGATTCTAGGATGGATTCTAGGATGGATTCTAGGATGGATTCTAGGATGGATTCTACGATGGATTCTAGGATGGATTCTATGATGGATTCTACGATGGATTCTACGATGGATTCTACGATGGATTCTACGATGGATTCTAGGATGGATTCTACGATGGATTCTAGGATGGATTCTAGGATGGATT